>NW_026734407.1:300000-475338 GCF_949786415.1 Peromyscus eremicus
TTATAAACGGAGTTGAATCACATGCAGTTTCTGGTCCTATGAGCAAGAGTTGTTTTCCGGTAAGGAAAGTCACTATTGAGCTCCCATTGTCATACACAGTGCAAAAAAGCACTCGCGTATGTTGCCAGCAAGTACAGTGTAATGGACTGAAGAGAAGCTACTGTCCTTGTCAGTTTCCTAAGAAGAGTTGAAATAGATATGGCTCGTGTGTGTAGGAAGTAAAGTTCTTTGCTCTGAGCAAGCTTACTGTTCTGGCCCTATGGAAACACAATAGTGTAGAAGAGTGCTCTTTTCTCAGAAGCAGCATGTGTTTCTTGTAAGGTGAGCAAGTGTTTGTTTCCCATTCATAAATGGAGTTGAATCACATGCAGTTTCTGGTCGTACGAGCAAGAGTTGTTTTCTGGTAAGGAAAGTCACTATTGCGCTCCCATTGTAATTAACAGTGCAAATAGCTCTCGCTTCTGTTCCCACAAGTACAGTGTATTGGACTGAAGAGAAGCTACTCTTCTTGTCAGTATCTTAAGGACAGTTGAACTATATATGGGCCATGTGTTTAGGAAGCACTGTTCTTTTGTTCTGAGCAAGCTCACTCTTCTGGCCCACAGGAATCACAGTAGAGTAGAGGAGTGCTCTTTACTCAAAAAGAAGAGTGTGTTTCTTGTAAGGCGAGCTAATGTTTGTTTCCCATTCATAAACGGAGTTGAATCACATGCAGTTTCTAATTTTACAAGTAAGAGTTATTTTGTGGTGAGGAAGGTCACTATTGCGCTCCCATTTTCATACACAGAATAGCTCTAGTGTCTGTTCCCAGCAAGTAGAGTTTATTGAACTGAAGAAAAGCTATTGTTCTTGTCACTTTTATAAGCAGTGTTTAACTGGATATGGCCCGTGTGTGTAGGAAGCACAGTTCTTTTGTTCTGAGCCATCTCACTCTTCTGGCCCTCTAGGAATCACAGTAGAGAAGAAGAGTGCACTTTTCTCAAAAGCAGAGTGTGTTTCTTGTAAGGCGAACTAGTGTTTGTTTTTCATTCATAAACGGAGTTGAATCACATGCAGTTTCTGGTCCTATGAGCAAGAGATGTTTTCTTGTAAGGAAAGTCACTATTGTGCTCTTATTGTCATACACATTTCAAATAGCATTCACATCTGTTACAAGCAAGTACAGTGTATTTGACTGAAAGGAAGCTACTGTTCTTGTCAGTTTTATAAGCAGAGTTGAACTAGATATGGCCCAGGTGTGGAGAAAGCACAGTTCTTTTATTCTGAGCAAGCTCACTGTTCTAGCCCTTTGCAAACACAGTAGAGTAGAAGAGTGTTCTTTTCTCAAAAGCAGAGTGTGTTTCTTGTAAGTGGAGCTAGTGTTTGTTTTCCATTCATAAACGGAGTTGAATCACACACAGTTTCTGGTCCTATGAGCAAGATTAGTTATCTGGTATGGAAAGTCAGTATTATGCTCCCATTGCCATATACTGTGTAAAGAGCACTCACGTCTGTTCCCAGCAAGTACAGTGTATTGGACTGAAGAGAAGCTACTGTTCTTGTCAGTTTCCTAAGCAGAGTTGAACTAGATATAGCCCGTGTATAGGAAGCACAGTTCTTTTGTTCTGAGCAAGCTCACTGTTATGGCCCTAAAGGCAACACAGAAGAGTAATAGAGTGCTCTTTTGTCAAAAGCAAAGTATTTTTCTTTTAAGGCTAGCTAGTGTTTGTTTTCCATTCATAAACGGAGTTGAATCACATGCAGTTTCTGGTCTTAGGTGCAAGAGTTGTTTTCTGGTAAGGAAAGTCACTATTGTGCTCCCATTGCCATACACAGTGCAAATTGCACTCTTGTCTATTCCCAGCAAGTCCAGTGTATTGGACTGAAAATAAGCTACAGTTCTTGTCAGTTTTCTAAGCAGAGTTGAAGTATATGTGGCCCGTGAGTGTAGGAAGCACATTTCTTTTGTTCTGGGCAAGCTCACTGTTCTGGCCCTATAGGAAACACAGTGGAGTAGAAGAGTGTTCTTTTCTCAAAAGCAGAGTGTGTTTCTTGTAAGGCGAGCAAGTACTTGTTTCCCATTCATAAACCGATTTGATTCACATGCAGTTTCTGGTCCTACGATCAAGAGTTGTTGTCTGGTAAAGAAAGTCACTACTGTGTTTCCTTTGCCATACTCAGTAAAAATAGGACTCGCCTCTGTTCCCAGAAAGTACAGTGTATTGGAGTGAAGAGATGCTACTGTTCTTGTCAGTTTCCTAAGCAGAGTTGAACTAGATATGGCCCATGTGTGTAGGAAGCACAGATCTTTTGTTCTGAGCAAGCTCACTCTATTGGGTCTATAGGAAACACAGTAGAGTAGAAGAGTGCTCTTTTCTCAAAAGCAGAGTGTGTTTTTTGTAAGGCGAGCTAGTGTTTGTTTCCCATTAATAAACGGAATTGAGTCAAATGCAGATTCTGGACCTATGAGCAAGAGTTGGTTTCTGGTTAGGAAAGTCACTATTGTGCACCCATTGCTATACACAGTGCAAATAGCACTCGGGTCTGTTCCCAGAAAGTACAGTGTATTGGACTGAAGAGACGCTACTGTTCTTGTCAATTTCATAAGCAGAGTTGAACTAGATATGTCCCGTATGTGTAGGAAGCACAATTCATTTGTTCTGAGCAAGCTCACTCTTGTGGCCATTCAGGAAACAGTGTAGAGTAGAAGAGTGCTCTTTTGCAAAAAGCAGAGTGTGTTTGTTGTAAGGCGCACTAGTGTTTGTTTCTCATTCACAAATGGAGTTTAGTCACATGCAGTTTCTGGTCCTACAAGCAAGAGGTGTTTTCTGGTAAGGAAAGTCACTATTGTGCTCCCATTGCCACACAAAGTGCAAATATCGCTCGCATCTGTTCCCAGCAAGTACAGTGTATTGGACTGAAGAGAAGTTTCTGTTCTTGTCAGTTTCCTAAGCAGAGTTGAACTAGATATGGCCTGTGTGTAGGAAGCACAGTTCTTTTGTTCTGAGGAAGCTCACATTTCTGGAGTATGGAAACACAGAAGTGTAGAAGAGTGCTCTTTTCTCAAAAGCAGAGTGTGTTTCTTTTAAGGCGAGCTAGTATTACTTTCCTATTCATAAACGGATTTCAATCACATGCAGTTTCTGGTCCTACAAGCAAGAGGTGTTTTCTGGTAAGGAAATTCACTATTGTGCTCCCAATTCCATACGAAATACAAAGAGCACTCGCATCTGTCCCCAGCAAGTTCAGTGTATTGGATTGAAGAGAAGCTACTGTTCTTGTCAGTTTCCTAAGCAGAGTTGAACTAGATATGGCCCGTGTGTAGGAAGCACAGTTCTTTTGTTCTGAAGAAGCTCACATTTCTGGCATATGGAAACACAGAAGTGTAGAAGAGTGCTCTTTTCTCAAAAGCAGAGTGTGTTTCTTTTAAGGCGAGCTAGTATTAATTTCCTATTCATAAACGGATTTCAATCACATGCAGTTTCTGTTCCTAAAAGCAAGAGTTGTTTTCTTGTAAGGAAATTCACTATTGTGCTCCCAATGCCATACGAAATACAAAGATCACTCGCATTTGTTCACAGCAAGTACAGTGTATTGGATTAAAGAGAAGCTACTGTTCTTGTCAGTTTCCTAAGCAGAGTTGAACTATATATGTCCCGTGTGTGTAGTAAGCACAGTTATTTTGTTCTGAGCAAGCTCACTCTTCTGACACTATAGGAAACACAGTAGAGTAGAAGAGTGCTCTTTTCTAAAAAGCAGAGTGTGTGATTCTTCTAAGGCGAGCTAGATTTTGTTTCCTATTCATAAACAGATTTGAATAACATGGAGATTCTGGTCCTACGAGCAAAAGTTGTTTTTTGAATAGGAAAGTCACTATTGCACTCCCATTGCAATACACAGAGCAAATAGCACACTCGTCTGTTCCAGCAAGTACAGTGTATTGGACTGAAGAGACGCTACAGTTCTTGTCAGTTTCCTAATCAGAGTTGAACTAGATATGGCTCATGCATGTAGGAAGCAAAGTTCTTTTGTTCTGTGCAAGCTCACTGTTCTGGCTATATAGTAAATCAGTAGAGTTCATAAGTGCTCTTTTCTCAGAAGAAGAGTGTGTTATTGTAAGGCGAGCTAGTGTTTGTTACCCATTCATAAACGGATATGAATCCAATGCAGTTTCTGGTCCTACGAGCAAGAGTTGTTTTCTGGTAAGGAACATCACTATTGTGCTTCCATTGCCATATGCAGTGCAAATAGCTCTCGCGACTGTTCCAAGCAAGTACAGTGTATTGGACTGAAGAGATGCTACTGTTCATGTCAGTTTCCTAAGCAGAGTTGAAATAGATATGGCCCTTGTGTGTAGGAAGCAGAGTTCTTTTGTTCGGAGCAAGATCACTCTTCTGGCCCTGTAGGAAACACAGTAGAGTAGAAGACTGCTCTTTCTCAAAAGCAGAGTGTGTTTCATGTAAGGCGAGCAAGTGTTTGTTTCCCTTTCATAAATGGAGTGGAATCAGTTGCAGTTTCTGGTCCTACAAGTTAGAGTTGTTTTCTGGTAAGGAAAGTCATTATTGTGCTCCCATTGTAATACACAGTGCAAGTAGCATTAGCGTATGATCCCTGTATTACAGTGTAATGGACTATAGAGAAGCAACTGTTCCTGTCAGTTTCTAAGGAAGAGTTGAAATAGATATGGTCCATGTGTGTAGGAAACAAAGTTCTTTTGTTCTGAACAAGCTCACTCTTCTGTTCATAAGTAAACACAGAAGAGAAGGCGAGTGCTCTTTTCTCAAAAGCACAGTGTGTTTCTTGTACGGTGAGCTAATGGTTGTTTCGCATTCATAAACCAAGTTGAATCACATGCAGTTTCTGGTCCTATGAGAAAGAGTTATTTTCTGGTAAAGAGAGTCACTATTGCACTCCAATTGCCCTACACAGTGCAAATTGCACTCACGTCGGTTCCCAGGAAGTACAGTATATTGGACTGAAGAGAAGCTACTGTTCCTGTCAGTTTCCTAAGTATATTTGAACTAGATATGGCCCATGTATGTAGGAAGCAGAGTTCTTTTGTTCTGAACAAGCTCACTGTTCTGGCACTATAGGAAACACAGTAGAGTAGAAGAGTGCTCTTTTCTCAAAAGCAGAGTGTCTTTCTTGCAATGTGAGCTAGTGTTGGTTTCCTCTACATAAATGGGGTTGAATCACCTGCAGTTACTGGTCCTACTAGCAAGAGTTGTTTTCTGGTAAGGAAAGTCACTATTGCGCTCCCAATGCCCTAAACAGTACAAAAAGCACTCGCAAAAGTTCCCAGCAAGTACAGTGTATTGGACTGAAGAGAAGTTACTCTTCTTGTCAGTTTCCTTAGCAGAATTGAACTAGATATAGCATGTGTGTGCAGGAAGCACACTTCTTTTGTTCTTAGGAAGCTCACTGTTCTGGCACTATAGGTAACACAGTTGAGTAGAAAAGTGCTCTTTTCTCAAAAGCATAGTGTGTTTCTTGTAACAAGCTAGTGTTGGTTTCATATTCATAAAGGGAGTTGAATCACCTGCAGTTTCTGGTAGTACGAGCAGGAGCTGTTTTCTGGTAACGGAAGAGACTGTTTAAGGTGTGTGTGTGTAGGAAGCACAGTTCTTTGTTCTGTGCAAGCACACTGTTCTGGTCCTTTAGGAAACACAATAGAGTAGAAGAGTGCTCTTTTCTCAAAAGCAGAGTGTCTTTCTTGCAATGCGAGCAAGTGTTTGTTTCCCATTCATAAACAGAGTTGAATCACATGAAGTTTCTGGTCCTATGATCAAGAGCTGTTTTTGGTAAGGAAAGTCACAATTGCGCTCCCATTGCCATGCACAGTGCAAATAGCACTCACGTCTGTTCTCAGCAATTACAGTGTATTGGAATGAAGAGAAGCTACAGTTGTTGTCAGATTTTTATGGATAGTTGAACTAGATATGGCCTGTGTGTGTAGAAAGCACAGTTCTTTTGTTATGTGGAAGCTCACTGTTCTGGACCTACACGTAACAAAGTTGAGTAGAAGAGTGCTCTTTTATCAAAAGCAGAGTGTGTTTCTTGTAACGAGCTAGTGTTGGTTTCGTAATCATAAAGGGAGTTGAATCACCTGCAGTTTCTGGTAGTACGAGCAGGAGCTGTTTTCTGGTAACTGAAGAGACTATTGCACGCCTATTGCCGTACACAGTGCAAATAGCACTTGTGTTTATTCCAAGCAAGAACAGTTTATTGGATTGAGGAGAAGCTACTGTTCTTGTCAGGTTTCTAAGAACAGTTGAACTGTATAAGGTGCGTGTGTGTAGGAAGCACAGTTCTTTGTTCTGTGCAAGCACACTGTTCTGGTCCTTTAGGAAACACAATAGAGTAGAAGAGTGCTCTTTTCTCAAAAGCAGAGTGTCTTTCTTCTAAGGCGAGCAAGTGTTTGTTTCCCATTCATATACAGAGTTGAATCACATGAAGTTTCTTGTCCCATGATCAAGAGCTGTTTTTTGGTAAGGAAAGTCACAATTGCGCTCCCATTGCCATGCACAGGGCAAATAACACTCATGTCTGTTCCCAGCAATTACACTGTATTGGAATGAAGAGAAGCTACAGTTATTGTCAGATTTTTATGGATAGTTGAACTAGATATGGCCTGTGTGTGTAGAAAGCACAGTTCTGTTGTTATTTGGAATCTCACTGTTCTGGCCCTACATGTAACAAAGTTGAGTAGAAGAGTGCTCTTTTATCAAAAGGAGAGTGTGTTTCCTGTAAGGCGAGCTAGTTTTGGTTTCCCATTCATAAACGGAGTTGAATCACACGTAGTTTCTGGTACTACGATCAAGAGTTTTTTTCTGGTAAGGAAAGTCACTATTTTGCTCCCATAGCCATACACAGTGCAAATAGCACTCGCATCTGTTCCGAGCAAGTACACTGTATTGGACTGAAGAGAATCTACTGTTCTTGTCACTTTCCTGAGCAGAGTTGAACTAGATATGGCCAGTGTGTGTAGGAAACACAGTTATTTTGTTCTGAGCAAGCTAACTGTTCTGGACCAATGGAAACACAGTAGAGTAGCAGAGTGCTCTTTTCTCAAAAGCAGAGTGTGTTTCTTGTAAGGTGAGCTAGTGTTTGTTTGCCATTCATAAACGGAATAGAATTACATGCAGTTTCTGGTCCTATGAGAAAGATTTTTTTTTTGGTAAGGAAAGTCACTATGGCGCTTAGCACTCTCGTCTGTTCCCAGCAAGTACAGTGTATTGGACTGAAGAGAAGCTACTGTTCTTGTCAGTTTCTTAAGCAGAGTTGAACTAGATATGGCCCGTATGTGTAGGAAGCACAGTTCTTTTGTTCTGAGAAAGCTCACTCTTCTGGCCCTATAGGAAACACAGTAGAGTAGAAGAGTGCTCTTTTCTCTAAAGCGAAATGTGTTTCCTGTAACGTGAGCTAGTGTTTGTTTCCAATTCATAAACACAGTGTAATCACACGCAGTTTCTGGCCCTAAGAGCAAGAGCTGTTTTCTGTGAAGGAAAGTCACTATTGTGCTCCCATTGCCATACACTTTGTAAATAGCACTAGCATCTCTTCTGAGCAATGACAGTGTATTGGACTATAGAGAAGCTACTGTTCTTGTCAGTTTCCAAGGAAGAGTTGAACTAGATATGGCCCATGTGTGTAGGAATCACAGTTCTTTTGTTCTGTGCAAGCTCACTGTTCTGGCCCTATAGGAAACACAGTAGAGTAGAGAATGCCCGTTTCTTAAAAACAGAGTGTGTTTCTTGTAAGGTGAGCTAGTGTTTGTTTTCCATTCATAAAGGGAATTGAATCACATGCAGTTTCTGGCCCTATGAGCAAGAGTTGTTTTATGGTAAGGAAAGTCACTATTGTGCTCCCATTGCCATACACAGTGTAAATAGCACTAGCAACTGTTCCTAGCAATGACAGTGTATTGGACTATAGAGACGCTACTGTTCTTGTCAGTTTCCAAGGAAGAGTTGAACTAGATATGGCCCGTGTGTGTAGGAATCACAGTTCTTTTGTTCTGAGTAAGCTCACTGTTCTGGCTCTATAAAAAACACAGTAGAATAGAAGAGTGCTCTTTTCTCAAAAGCAGAGTGTGTTTCTTGTAGGGCGAGCTAGTGTTTGTTTCCCAGTCATAAACAAAGTTGAATCACATGCAGTTTCTATTCGTACAAGTAAGAGATGTTTTCTGGTAAGGAAAGTCACTATTGTGCCCCCAAAGCAATACACAGTAAAAATTGCACTCGCATCTGTTCTCAATAAGTACAGTGTATTGTATGGAAGAGAAGCTACAATTCTTGTCAGTTTCCAAAGCACGGTTGAATTAGATATAGACCGTGTGTGTAGAAACCAGAGTTCTTTTGTACTGAGCAAGCTCACTGTTCTGGCACTATGGAAACACGGTAGATAAGAATAGTGCTCTTTTCTCAAAAGCAGAGTGTATTTCTTGTAAGGCGAGCTAGTGTTTGTTTCCCATTCATAAATGGAGTTGAATCACATGCAGCTTCTGGTCCTATGAGCAAGAGTTGTTTCCTGGTAAGAAGAGTCACTATTACTCTCTCATTGCTATATACAGTGCAAATAGTACTCACGTCTCTTCCTAGCAAGTACAGTGTATTGGACTGAAGAGAAGCTACGGTTCTTGTCAGTTTCCTAAGCAGATTTGAACTAGATATGGCTCGTGTGTGTAGAAAGCACAGTTATTTTTTTTTCTGAGCAAGCTCACTGTTCTGGCCCTATGGGAAACACAGAAGAGTAGAAGAGTGCTCTTTTCTCTAAAACAGAGTGTGTTTCTTGTAAGGCAAGGTAGTGTTTTTTTCCCATTCATAAACGGAGTGGAATCACATACAGTTTCTAGTCCTTTGAGAAAGAGTTTTTTTTTTCTGGTAAGTAAAGTCACTATTGGGCTCCCATTGCCATACACAGTGCAAATAGCTCTAGTGTCTGTTCCCAGGAATTACAGTGTATTGAACTATAGAGAAGCTACTGTTATTGTCAGTTTCCAAAGAACAGTTGAACTAGATATGGTCCGTGTGTGTAGGAATCACAGTTCTTTTGTTATGTGCAAGCTCACTGTTCTGGCCCTATAGGAAACACAGTAGAGTAGAGAATGCC
The DNA here is from genome assembly GCF_949786415.1 of Peromyscus eremicus. Taxonomy (NCBI): domain Eukaryota; kingdom Metazoa; phylum Chordata; class Mammalia; order Rodentia; family Cricetidae; genus Peromyscus; species Peromyscus eremicus. Next base: position 309,091 of record NW_026734407.1, read on the forward strand.
CGTTTCTTAAAAACAGAGTGTGTTTCTTGTAAGGTGAGCTAGTGTTTTTTTCCCATTCATAAACAGAGTTGAATCACATGCAGTTTCTGGTTCTATGATCAAGAGTTGTTTCCTGGTAAGGAAAGTCACTATTGCTCTCCCATTGACATACACAGTGCAAATAGCACTCGCGTCTCTTCCCAGCAAGTACAGTGTATTGGATTGAAGAGAAGCTACTGTTCTTCTCAGTTTCCTAAGCAGAGTTGAACTAGATATGGCCCGTGTGTGTACAAAGCACAGTTCTTTTGTTCTGAGCTAGCTTACTTTTCTGGACCTATAAGAAACACAGTAGAGTAGAAAAGTGCTCTTTTTTCAAAAGCAGAGTGTGTTTATTGTAAGGCAAGCTAGTGATTGTTTCCCATTCATAAACGGAGTTGAATCACATGCAGTTTCTGGTCCCACGAAAAGAGTTGTTTTCTGGTAAGGAAAGTCACTATTGTGCTCCCATTGCCATGCACAGTGCAAGTAGCACTCGCGTAAGATCCCACACAGCACAGTTGCTTGGACTGAAGAGAAGCTACTCTTCTTGTCAGTTTCCTAAGCAGAGTTGAACTAGATATGTCCCGTGTGTGTAGGAATCACAGTTCTTTTGTTCTGAGCAATCTCACTCTTATGGCCGTATAGGAAACACAGTAGAAAAGAAGAATTCTCTTTTTTCAAAAGCAGAGTGTGTTTCTTGTAAGGCAAGCTAGTGTTTGTTTCCCATTCATAAACCGAGTTGAATCACATGCAGTTTCTGGTCCAAAGCGCAACAGTTATTTTCTGGTAAAAAAAAAAGTCACTATTCAACTCCCAGTGCCAAACACAGTGCAAACAGCACTTGAGTCTGTTCTTAGCTAGTACAGTGTATTGGACTGAAGAGAAGCTGCTTTTCTTTTCAGTTTCCTAAGCAGAGTTGAACTAGATATGCCCGTGTGTGTAGCAAGCCCAGTTCTTTTGTTCTGCTCAATCTCACTCTTCTGGCTCTATAGGAAACACATTAGAGTAGAAGAGTGCTCTTTTCTCAAAATCAGTGTTTCTTTTAAGGAGACTTAGTTTTTGTTTACCATTCATAAACAGAGTTGAATCACATGCAGTTTCTGGTCCTACGAGCAAGAGTTGTTTTCTGGTAAGGAAAGTCACTATTGCGCTCCCATTGCCATACACAGTGCAAATAGCACTCACATTTGTTCCCAGCAAGTAAAGTGTATTGGACTGAAGAGAAGCTACTATTCTTGTCAGTTTCCAAAGCACGGTTGAATTAGATATAGACCATGTGTGTAGGAACCAGAGTTCTTTTGTTGTGAGCAAGCTCACTGTTCTGGCACTATGGAAACACAGTAGAAAAGAATAATGCTCTTTTCTCAAAAGGAGAGTGTATTTCTTGTCAGGTGAGCTAGTGTTTGTTTTCCATTCATAAATGGAGTTGAATCACATGCAGCTTCTGATCCCATGAGCAAGAGTTGTTTCCTGGTAAGAAGAGTCACTATTGCTCTTCCAACGCTATATACAGTGCAAATAGCACTCGCGTCTCTTCCTAGCAAGCACAGTGTAATGGACTGAAGAGAAGCTACTGTTCTTGTCTGTTTCCTAAGCAGATTTGAACTAGATATGGCTCGTGTGTGTAGAAAGCACAGTTCTTTTTTTCTGAGCAAGCTCACTGTTCTGGCCCTATAGGAAACACAGTAGAGTAGAAGAGTGCTCTTTTCTCAAAAACAGAGTGTTTTTCTTGTAAGGCAAACTAGTGTTTTTTTCCCATTCATAAACGGAGTGGAATCACATACAGTTTCTGGTCCTATGAGAAAGAGGTTTTTTTTCTGGTAAGTAAAGTCACTATTGCGTTCCCTTTGCCATATACAGTGCAAATAGCTCTAGTGTCTGTTCCCAGGAATTATAGTGTATTGAACTATAGAGAAGCTACTGTTCTTGTTAGTTTCCAAAGAAGAGTTAAACTAGATATTGTCCGTGTGTGTAGGAATCACAGTTCTTTTGTTATGTGCAAGCTCACTGTTCTGGCCCTATAGGAAACACAGTAGAGTAGAGAATGCCCGTTTCTTAAAAACAGAGTGTGATTCTTGTAAGGCGAGCTAGTGTTTGTTTCCCATTCATAAACGAAGTTGAATCACATGCAGTTTCTGGTTCTACAAGCAAGAGTTGTTTCCTGGTAAGGAAAGTCACTATTGCTCTCCCACTGCCATACACAGTGCAAATAGCACTCGCATCTCTTCCCAGCAAGTACAGTGAATTGGAGTGAAGAGAAGCTACTTTTCCTGTTATTTTCCCAAGCAGAGTTGAACTAGAGATGGCCAGTGCATGTAAGAATCACAGTTCTTTTGTTCTGTGCAATCTCACTGTTCTGACCGTATAGTAAAACAGTAGAGTACATGAGTGGTCTTTTCTCAAAAGTAGAGTGTGTTTCTTGTAAGGCGAGCTAGTGTTTGTTTCCCATTCATAAATGGAGTTGAATCACGTGCAGCTTCTGGTCCTATGAGGAAGAGTTGTTTCCTGGTAAGTAAAGTCACCATTGCTCTCCCATTGCTATATACAGTGCAAATAGCACTCGCGTCCTTTCCCAGCAAGGACAGTGTATTGGACTAAAGAGAAGCTACTGTTCTTGTCAGTTTCCTAAGCAGATTTGAACTAGATATGCCTCTTGTGTGTAGAAAGCACAGTTCTTTTTTTCTGAGCAAACTCACTGTTCTGGCCCTATGGGAAACACAGAAGAGTAGAAGAGTGCTCTTTTCTCTAAAACAGAGTGTGTTTCTTGTAAGGCAAGCTAGTGTTTTTTTCCCATTCATAAACGGAGTGGAATCACATACAGTTTCTGGTCCTATGAGAAAGAGTTTTTTTTTTCTTTCTGGTAAGTAAAGTCACTATTGCGCTCCCATTGCCATACACAGTGCAAATAGCTCTAGCGTCTGTTCCCAGGAATTACAGTGTATTGAACTATAGAGAAGCTACTGTTCTTGTCACTTTCCAAAGAAGAGTTAAACTAGATATGGTCCGTGTGTGTAGGAATCACAGTTCTTTTGTTATGTGCAAACTCACTGTTCTGGCCCTATAGGAAATACAGTAGAGTAGAGAATGCCCTTTTCTTAGAAACAGAGTGTGTTTCTTGTAAGGCGAGCTAGTATTTGTTTCCCATTCATAAACAGAGTTGAATCACATGCAGTTTCTGATTCTAAGAGCAAGAGTTGTTTCCTGGTAAGGAAAGTCACTATTGCTCTCCCATTGCCATACTCAGTGCAAACAGCACTCGCATCTCTTCCCAGCAAGTACAGTGTATTGGAGTGAAGAGAATCTACTTTTCTTGTTATTTTCCCAAGCAGAGTTGAACTAGAGATGGCCAGTGCATGTAAGAATCACAGTTCTTTTGTTCTGTGCAATCTCACTGTTCTGGCCGTAGAGTAAAAACGGTAGAGTTCATGAGTGCTCTTTTCTCAAAAGCAGAGTGTGTTACTTGTAAGGCGAGCTAGTGTTTGTTTCCCATTCATAAACGGAGTTGAATTACATGCAGTTTCTGGTCCTTTGAGAAAGATTTCTTTTTTGGTAAGGAAAGTCACTATGGCGCTTAGCACTCTCGTCTGTTCCCAGCAAGTACAGTGTATTGGTCTGAAGAGAAGCTACTGTTCTTGTCAGTTTCTTAAGCAGAGTTGAACTAGATATGGCCCATATGTGTAGGAAGCACAGTTCTTTTGTTCTGAGGAAGCTCACTGTTCTGGCCCTATAGGAAACACAGTAGAGTAGAAGAGTGCTCTTTTCTCAAAAGCGAAATGTGTTTCCTGTAACGCAAGCTAGTGTTTGTTTCCAATGCATAAACAGAGTGTAATCACACGCAGTTTCTGGTCCTAAGAGCAAGAGCTGTTTTCTGTCAAGGAAAGTCACTATTGCGCTCCCATTGCCATACACTTTGTAAATAGCACTAGCATCTCTTCTGAGCAATGACAGTGTATTGGACTATAGAGAAGCTACTGTTCTTGTCTGTTTCCAAGGAAGAGTTGAACTAGATATGGCCCATGTGTGTAGGAATCACAGTTCTTTTGTTCTGTGCAAGCTCACTGTTCTGGCCCTTTAGGAAACACAGTAGAGTAGAGAATGCCCGTTTCTTAAAAACAGAGTGTGTTTCTTGTAAGGTGAGCTAGTGTTTGTTTTCCATTCATAAAGGGAATTGAATCACATGCAGTTTCTGGCCCTACGAGCAAGAGTTGTTTTATGGTAAGGAAAGTCACTATTGTGCTCCCATTGCCATACACAGTGTAAATAGCACTAGCAACTGTTCCTAGCAATGACAGTGTATTGGACTATAGAGACGCTACTGTTCTTGTCAGTTTCCAAGGAAGAGTTGAACTAGATATGGCCCGTGTGTGTAGGAATCACAGTTCTTTTGTTCTGAGTAAGCTCACTGTTCTGGCTCTATAAAAAACACAGTAGAATAGAAGAGTGCTCTTTTCTCAAAAGCAGAGTGTGTTTCTTGTAGGGCGAGCTAGTGTTTGTTTCCCAGTCATAAACAAAGTTGAATCACATGCAGTTTCTATTCATACAAGTAAGAGATGTTTTCTGGTAAGGAAAGTCACTATTGTGCCCCCAAAGCGATACACAGTAAAAATTGCACTCACATCTGTTCTCAATAAGTACAGTGTATTGTACAGAAGAGAAGCTACAATTCTTGTCAGTTTCCAAAGCATGGTTGAATTAGATATAGACCGTGTGTGTAGGACCCAGAGTTCTTTTGTTCTGAGCAAGCTCACTTTTCTTGCAGTATATGAAACAGAGTAGAGTCGAAGAGTGGTCTATTCTGAAAAGCAGAGTGTGTTTCTTGTAAGTCAATGTAGTGTTGGATTCCTTTCATATTTGGAGTTGAATCACATGCAATTTCTGGTCCTATGAACAAGAGTTGTTTTCCTTAAGGAAAGTCACTATTTTGCTCCCATTGCCATACACAGTACAAAAAGCAGTCGTGTCTGTGCCCAGCAAGTACAGTGTATTGGACAGAGGATAAGCTACTGTTCTTGTGAATTTCCTAAGCAGAGTTGAACTAGATATGGCCCATGTGTGTAGGAAGCACAGTTCTTTTGTACTTAACAAGCTCTCTCTTCTGGCCCTTTAGGAAAAACAGTAGAGTAGAAGAGTACTTTTTTTTCAAAAGCAGAGTGAATTTCTTGAAAGGCAAGCTACTGTTGGTTTCACATTCATAAACGGAGTTGAATCACATGGAGTGTCTGATCCTATAAGTAAGACTTGATTTCTGGTAAGGAAAGAAACTATTGTGCTCCCATTGCCATACATAGTGCAAATAGCACTCGCGTCTGTTCACAGCAACTACAATTTATTGGACTGAAAAGGAGCTACTGCTCTTGTCTGTTTCCTAAGGGATTTGAACTAGATATGGTTAGTGTTTGTAGGAAGCACAGTTCTTTTGTTCTGAGCAAGCTCACTGTTCTGGTCTTTAGGAAACACAGTAGAGTAGAAGAGTGCTCTTTTGTCAAAAGCAGAGTGTGTTTCTAGTAAGATGAGCTAGTGTTTGTTTCCCATTCATAAACGGAGTTGAATCACATGCAGTTTCTGGTCCAATGAAAAAGAGTTTTTTTATTGTAAGGAAAGTCACTACTGTGCTTCCAATGCCATACACAGTGCAAATAGCACTCGCGTCTGTTCCCAGGATAAACAGTGTATTGGAATGAAGAGAAGCTCATGTTCTTGACAATTTTTAAAGCAGAGTTGAACTAGATCTAGCCGTGAGTGTAGGAAGCACAGTTCTTTTTTTCTGAGCAAGCTCATTGTTCTGGCCATTTAGGAAAAATATAAGTGTCGAAGAGTGCTCTTTTCTAAAAGGCAGAGTATCTTTCTTGTAAGGCAAACTAGAGTTGGTTTCTACTACATGAACAGAGTTGAGTTCCATGCAGTTTTTGGTCCTATGAGCAAGATTTGGTTTATGGTAATGAAAGTCACTATTGCGCTCTCATTACCATACACAGTGCTAATAGCACTGGCGTCTTTTCCCACAAGTACAGTGTATTGGACTGAAGAGAAGATACTTTACTTGTAAATTTCCTATGCAGACTTGAACTAGATATGGCCCGAGTGTGAAGAAAGCACAGTTCTTTTGTTCTGAGCAAGCTCACTCTTCGGGCCCTATAGGAAACACAGCAGAGTAGAAGAGTGCTCTTTTCTCAAAAGCAGAGTGTGTTTTTTGTAAGGCGAGCTAGTGTTTGTTTCCCATTAATAAACGGAGTTGAATCACATGCAATTTCTGGTCCTACGAGCAAGAGCTGTTTTCTGCTAGGGAGAGTCACTATTGCACTCCCATTGCCATACACAGTGCTAAAAGCACTCGCATCTGTTCCCACCAAGTACAGAGTATTGGACAGAAGAGAAACTATTCTTCTTGTCAGTTTCCTAAGCAGAGTTGAACTAAATATTGCCCGTGTGTGCAGGAAGCACAGTTCTTTTGTTCTGAGCAAGCTCTGTCTTCTGGCTCTAAAGAAAACACAGTAGAGTAGAAGAGTGCTCTTTTCTCAAAATAGATTGTCTTTCCTTTAAGGTGAGGTATTGTTGGTTTCTTATTCATAAACAGAGTTGAATCACATGCAGGTTCTGGTCCTTTGAGCAAAGAATTGTTTACTGGTAAGGAAAGTCACTATTGTGCTCCCTTTTCCATACATAGTGCAAATTGCACTCGCTTCTGTTGGCTGCAAGTACAGTGTATTGGACGGAAGAAAAGCTACTGCTCTTGTCAGTTTCCTAAGCAGAGTTGAGCTAGATCTGGCCCGTTTGTGTGAAAAGAACAGTTCTTTTTCTGTGCAAGCTCACTGTTCTGGCCCTACAAGAAAAACAGTTGAGTAGAAGAGTGCTCTTTTCTCAAAAACAGAGTGTGTTTCTTTTAAGGCAAGCTACTGTTTGTTTCCCATTCATAAACGGAGTTGAATCACATTAGTTTCTGGTACTTTGAGCAAGAGTTGTTTATCTTGTAAGGAAAGTCACTATTGTGCTCCCATTGCTATACACAGGTCAATACGCACTCGCATCTGTTCCCAGAAAGTACAGTGTATTGGACTGAAGAGAAGCTACTGTTCTTGTCATTTAAATAAGCAGAGTTGAACTAGATATGGCCCATGTGTGTAGGAAGCAAAGTTCTTTTGTTCTGAGCAAGCTCACTGTTCTGGCTCTATAAGAAACACAGTAGAGTAGAAGAGTGCTCTTTTCTCAAAAGCAGAGTGTATTGCTTGTAAGGGGAGATAGTTTTGTTTCCCATTCATAAAAGGAGTTGAATCACATGCAGTTTCTGGTCCTACGAGCAAGAGTTGTTTTCTGGTAAGGACTGTCACTAATGAGCTCCCATTGCCATACACAGTGCAAATAGCACTCGTGTCTGTTCCCAGCAAGTACAGTGTATTGGGCTGAAGAGAAGCTACTGTTCTGATCATTTGCCTAAGCAGAGTTGAACTAGATGGGGCCCGTGTGTGTAGGAAGCACAGTTCTTTACCTCTGAGCACACTCACTGTTCTGGCCCTATAGGAAACACAGATGGGGTGAAGAGTGCTCTTTTATTAAAAGAAGAGTGTGTTTCTTGTATGGCGAGCTAGTGTTTGTTTCCCATTCATAAATGGAGTTGAATCACACGCAGTTTCTAGTTCTACCAGCAAGAATTGTTTTCTGGTATGGAAAGTCACTATTTTGCTCCCATTGCCATACACAGTGCAATTGGTGTTCAAGTCTCTTCTCAGCAAGTACAGTGTTTTGGACTGAAGAGAAGCTGCTGTTCTTGTCAGTTTCCTAAGCAGAGATGAACTAGATATGGCCCATGTCTGTAGGAAGCAAAGTTCTTTTGTTCTGAGCAAGCTTACTCTTCTGGCACTATCGGAAACCCCGTTGAGTAGAAGAGTGCTCTTTTCTCAAAATTGGAGTGTGTTTCTTCTAAGGCAAGCTAGTGTTTGTTTCCCACTTATAAACGGAGTTGAATCACGTGCAGTTTCTGTTCCTAGAAGCAAGAGTTGTATTCTGGGAAGAAGTCACTATTGCGCTCCCATTGCCATACACAGTGCAAATAGCACTCGTGTCTATTCCCAGCAAGTAAAGTGTATTGTTCTGAAGAGAGGTTACTGTTCTTGTCAGCTTCCTAAGCAGAGTTGAACTAGATATTGCCCGTGTGTGTAGGAAGCACAGTTCATTTGTTCTGAGCCTGCTCATTGTTCTGGCCCTATAGGAAACACAGTAGAATAGAAGAGTGCTCTTTTCTCAAAAGCAGAGTGTGTTTCTTGTAAGGCGAGATAGTGTTTGTTTGTGATTCATAAACGGAGTTGAATCATATACAGTTTCTGGTGCTACGAAATAGAGTTGTTTTCTGTTAAGGAAAGTTACTATTGTGCTCCCATTGCTAAACAGAGGTCAATTCGCACTCGTGTCTGTTCCCAGAAAGTACAGTGTATTGGACTGAGGAGAAGCTACTGTTCTTGTCAGTTTCTTAAGCAGAGTTGAACTAGATATTGCCCGTGTGTGTAGGAACCACAGTTCTTTTGTTCTGTGTAATATCATTTTTCAGGTCCTATAAAAAATACACTAGAGTAGAACATTGCTCTTTTCTCAAAAGCAGATTGTTTTTCTTGTAAAGCGAGCTAGTGTTTGTTCCCATTCATAAACGGAGTGGAATCACAAGTAGTTTCTGTTCCTACGAGCAAGAGTTGTTTTCTGGTAAGAAAAGTCACTATTGCGCTCCCATTGCCATATACAATGCAAATAGCAATTGCGTCTGTTCCCAGCAAGTGCAGTGTATTGGACTGAAGAGAAGCTACTGTTCTTGTCAGTTTCCTAAGCAGAGTTGAACTAGATATGGCCCGTGTGTGTAGGAAGCACCGTTCTTTTGTTGTGAGTAAGCTCACTGTTCTGGCACTATAGGAAGCAGAGTAAAGTAGAAGAGTTCTCTATTCTCAAAAGCAGAGTGTGTTTCTTGTAAGGCGAGCTAGTGTTTGTTTCCCATTCATAAGCAGAGTTGAATCGCATGCAGTTTCTGGTCCTATGAGCAAGAGTTGTTTTCTTGTAAGGAAAGTCACAATTGATCTCCTATTGTCATACACAGTGCAAATAGCACTCGCAACTGTTCCCAGCAAGTAGAGTGTATTGGACTGAAGAGAAGATACTGTTCTGGTCACTTGCCTAAGCAGAGTTGAACTAGATATGATCTGTGTGTGTAGGAAGAACAGTTCTTTACCTCTGAGCATGCTCAATATTCTGTCCCTAAAGGAAACACAGTAGGGGTGAAGAGTGCTCTTTTCTCAAAAGGAGAGTGTGTTTTTGTATGGCTTGCTAGTGTTTGTTTCCCATTCATATGCGGAGATGAATTACATGCAGTTTCTGGTTCTACCAGCAAGAGTTGTTTTCTGGTAAATAAAGTCACTATTGTGCTAACATTGCCATACACAGTGCAAGTAGCTCTCGCATCTGCTCTCAGCAAGTACAGTGTATTGGACTGAAGAGAAGCTACTGTTCTTGTCAGCTTCCTAAGCAGTCTTGAACTAGATATAGCATGTATGTGTAGGTAGTACATTTCTTTTCTTCTGAGCAAGCTCACTGTTCTGGCCCTGTGGAATCCCAGTAGAGTAGAATATGCTCTTTTCTCAAAAGCAGAGTGTATTTCTTGTAAGGCAAGCTAGTGTTTGCTTGCCATTCATAAAGGGATTTTAATTACATGCAGTTTCTGGTCCTACGAGCAAGAGTTGTTTTCTGGTAAGGAAAGAAACTATTGTGCTCCCATTGCCATACACAGTGCAAATATCTCTCGCGTCTGTTCCCAGAAAATACTGTACATTGTACTGAAGAGAAGCTACTGTTCTTGTCAGTTTTCTAAGTAGAGTTGAACTAGATATGTTCCTTGTGTTTAGGAAGCACAATTCTTTTGTTCTGAGCAAGCTCACTGTTCTGGCCCTCAATGAAACACAGTAGAGTAGAAAAGTACTCTTTTATCAAAACCAGAGTATATTTCTTACAAGGCGAGCTAGTGTTTGTTTTCCATTCATAAACGGAGTTGAATCACATGCAGTTTCTGGTTCTACCAGCAAGAGTTGTTTTCTGGTAAGTAAAGTCACTATTGTGCTCCCATTTACACACACAGTGCAAGTAGCTCTCGCATCTGTTCCCAGCAAGTACAGTGTATTGGACTGAAGAGAAGCTACTGTTCTTGTCAGTTTCTAAGCAGAGTTTAACTAGATTTGGCCCATGTGTGTAGGAAGCACAGTTCTTTTGTTCTGAGCATGCTCACTCTTCTGGCCCTATAGAAAACACAGTAGAGTAGAAGATTACTCTTTTTTCAAAAGCTGAGTGTGTTTCTTGTAAAGCGAGCTAGTGTTTGTTTCCCATTATTAAACAGAGTTGAATCACATGCAGTTTCTGGTCCTACGAGAAAGAGTTGTTTTCTGGTAAGGAAATTCAATATTGTGCTCCCATTGCCATACACAATACAAATAGCACTCACTTCTATTTCCCGCAAGTACAGTGTATGAGACTGACGAGAAGCCACAGTTCTTGTCAGTTTCCTAAGCAGAGTTGAACTACATGTGGTCCGTGTGTGTAGGAAGCAGAGTTCTTTTGCTCTGAGCAACCTAACAATTCTGGACATATGGAAACACAGTAGAGTAGAAGAGTGCTGTTTTCTCAAAAGAAGAGTGTGTTTCTTGTAAGGCAAGCTACTGTTTGTTTCCCATTCATAAATAGAGTTGAATCACATGCAGTTTCTGGTCCTAAGAGCAAGTGTTGTTTTGTGGTAAGAAAAGTCACTATTGCGCTCGCATTGACATATACAGTGCAAACAGCACTAGCGTTTATTCCCATCTACAATGTACTGGACTGAAGAGAAGTTACTGTTCTTCTCAGTTTCCTAAGCTCCGTTGAACTATATATGGACTGTGTGTGTAGGAAGCACAGTTCTTTTTTTCTGAGCAAACTCACTCTTCTGGTTTTATAAGATACACAGTAGAGAAGAAGAGTGCTCTTTTCTCAAAAGCAGAGTGTGTTTCTTGTAAGGAGAGCAAGTGTTTGTTTCCCATTCATAATGGAGTTGAATAGCAAGCAGTTTCTGGTCCTATGAGCAAGAGTTGTTTTCTGGTAAGGAAAGTTACTATTGTGCTCCCATTGCCATACACAGTACAAATAGCACTTGCGTGTATTGCGAGCAGGGACAGTGTATGGGACTGAAGAGTATCTTCTGTTCTTGTCAGTTTCCTAAGCAGAGTTGAACTAGATAAGGTCCGTGTGTGCTGTAAACACAGATCTTTTGCTCTGAGCAAGCTAACAGTTCTGGCCCAATAAGAAACACAGTAGAGTAGAAAAATGCTCTTTTCTCAAAAACAGAGTGTGTTTCTTGTAAGGCGAGCTAGTGTTTGATTCCCATTCATGAAAGAAGTTGAATCACATGCAGTTTCTGGTCCTATGAGCAAGAGTTGTTTTCTGGTAAGGAAATTCACAGTGGGCTCCCATTGCCATACACAGTGCAAATAGCACTCGCGTCTTTTCCCAGCATGTACAGTGTATTGGACTGAAGAGAAACTACTGTTCTTGTCAGTTTCTAAGCAGAGTTTAACTAGATATGGCCCATGTGTGTAGGAACCACAGTTCTTTTGTTTTGAGCAAGCTCACTCTTCTGGCCCTATAAGAAACACAGTAGAGTAGAAGAGTACTCTTTTCTCGAAAGCAGAGTATGTTTCTTTTAACTGAGCTAGTGTTTGTTTCCCATTCATAAATGGAGTTGAATAACATGGAGTTTCTGGTCCTACAAACAAGAGATGTTTTCTGGTAAGGAAAGTCACTATTGTGCTCTATTGTCATACGCAGTACAAATAACACTCATGTCTCTTCCCAGCAAATACAGTGTATTGGACTGAAGAGAAGCCACTGTTCTTGTCAGTGTCCTAAACAGAGTTGAACTAGATAAGGCTCCTGTGTGTAGGAGGCACAGTTCTTTTGTTCTGAGCAAGTTAACTGTTCTGGCCCTATAGGAAACACAGTAGAGTAGAAGAGTGCCCTTTTCTCAAAAGAAGAGTGTGTTTCTTGTAAGGCGAGCTAGCGTTTGTTTCCCAGTCAGAAATGGAGTTGAATCCCATGCAGTTTCTCATCCTACGATCAAGAGTTGTTTTCTGGTAAGAAGAGTCACTATTGTGCTCCCATTGCCATACACAGTGCAAATAGCACTCTCGTATATTCCCAGCAAGTACAGTGTATTGGACTGAAGAGGAGCTCCTGTTCTTGTCAGTTTCCTAAGCAGAGTTGACCTAGATATGGCCCGCGTCTGTAGGAAGCACAGATGTTTTGTTCTGAGCAAGCTCACTGTTCTGACCCTATGGAAACACAGTGAAGTAGACAAGTGCTCTTTTCTCAAAAGCAGAGTGTGTTTCTTGTAAGGCGATATAGTGTTTGTTCCCATTCATAAATGTAGTTGAATCACATGCAGCTTCTGGTCCTATGAGCAAGAGCTGTTTTCTGGTAAGGAAAGTCACTATTGGTCTCATATTGTCATGCACAGTGCAAATAGCAGTCGTGTCTGTTTCCAACAAGTACAGTGTATTGGACAGAGGAGAAGCTACTGTTCTTATAAGTTTCCTAAGCAGAGTTGAACTAGATATGGCCCATGTGTGTAGGAAGCACATTTCTTTTTTTCTGAGCAAGCTCACTGTTCTTGCCGTATATGAAACAGATTAGAGTCGAAGAGTTGTCTTTTCTGAAAAGCAGAGTGTGTTTCTTGTAAGGCAATGTAGTGTTTTTTCCCTTTCATATATGGAGTTGAATAACATGCAATTTCTGGTCCTATGAACAAGAGTTGTTTTCTGGTAAAGAAAGGCACTATTTCGCTCCCATTGCCATACACAGTACAAATAGCAGTCGTGTCTGTTCCCAGCAAGTACAGTGTATTGGACAGAGGAGAAGCTACTGTTCTTGTGAGTTTCCTAAGCAGAGTTGAACTAGATATGGCCCATGTATGTAGGAAGCACAGTTCTTTTGTACTTAACAAGGTATCTCTTCAGGCCCTTTAGGAAACACAGTAGAGTAGAAGAGTACTCTTTTTCAAAAGCAGAGTTGCTGTGGGATGGTCTGTATGTCAAGTGTGTTGCTGATTGGTCAGTAAATAAATCACTGATTGGCCATTGGCTAGGCAGGAAGTATAGGCGGGACAAGGAAAAGAAAGCTGGGAAGTGGAAGGCTGAGAGGGAGACACTGCCAGCCGCCATCAGGACAAGGAAGATGTAAGGTACCAGTAAGCCATGAGCCATGTGGCAAAGTAAAGATTAATAGAAATGGGCTAAATATAAGAGTAAGAGCTAGACAATAACAGGCCTGAGCTAATGGCCAAGCAGTTTAAATAATGTAAGAGTCTGTGTGTTTATTTTATAAGTGGGCTCTGGGACTGGTGGGACTTGGTGGCAGGAGCTGGAGAGAAATTCTCCAGCAACAAATGGCGTCCAACGTGGTGGCAAGAGTTTCCACCTAAAAACTTAGAAAAAAGATTCTAAAACGGAACTAAAAACAGCTTCCTAATTGTCTCTCTCAAATGAGCGGCAGCTGCCGGTTTGAGCTACTGGCGGGTTCCTAGCGTGCACTCTCGACCTGCAGTATGGTGGGAATGAGGCCTCTGCAAGTAGCACATTAAACTGTGTGATGGATTTAGCCTTTGCTAGTACAAAACAAAAAAAAGAGGTTTCTGGGCTACACGCTACTTTGGTAAAAGTGTAGACCCACTATTTCTGAGAGTTACGGCTCCCAGAGCTGGCGGAAAGCAGACCACTGCCAAGTTGGGAAACTGAAGTGGGTGGAGCCAACAGCCACAGCACCATTTCACTCTTAGAAGGCTGCAGTTTATTTAAATAAATAGGTTCACAATAAGACTGATTCAGATGGAATAGTTCACAATGTGTGTAAAATGTACGTAGGCTTAAAAGAGAGAAAAAATATATACAGTTATATAAACAAATAGTTTTTAAAAATAAAGTCTTTAAAAAAACATTAAAGGTAATAAGCCATGTAAAGAATGGCTATCACACAGAGAATCTGGATTATGTTGTCTTTGATATTTGTAACTGAAGAAAAACATTTGATTGTAAAAGCTGTTGAGGTATGCCAAAATGTAAATTTTAAAGGTACCTTGACTTCAAAATTTGGATATAAGGATATGTTGCTTTGGAAAAGAGTCTCTGCTTTTGTTTCCACAGAAAGCCAGAGACTATGGATTTGTTCCAGATTAAGATACATCAGGTTTGACCAGCCAAGACCCCCTGAAAGGTCTCCAATGACACCATGGCCCAGATGATTCAACATCCAGAATGGTTTCAAGTCAACTGGCTCAGATATACAGCCTCACGGACTACTCCATGATCCTAAAATTTTCTTTCTGTCTCCATAAGATACAGCACCCCCCTCCAGCAGGAAGTAGTAAGAGAAGCTATGCCCAAATTCCCAAATATACCAAGCTGGCTTTAGAGATGGAATTGGCTCACTCCCCCTCTAAACCCAGACATATTGCTCAAAAAAAAAATGGTTAAGAGATTCTTGTGTCCCAAATCAGAAGAGCCCTCTGTTGTGGGACAGAGAAAAACCAATATTTTTATTTAAATCAGGTTGATTATAAATACAATCTCTTTCTAAAACAAAAAGGGGGATAGTTTAGATATGATAGGATGAAAGGGTAGATTAATGAACCTACTTTTAAAGAGTAACAACTTGTTTAAAATGTTTTACACTGCTATAGATTTTAGTTTATTGATACAAATTTAAACTTAATTTTGTTATACTGTATATATATTTCTATTCTTGTTTGAGGTATTATGTTTATGTAACTCATTTAAAGTTGTAATGAATAATTAAAAAATAGATTAATAGTTAGTCATCTATGATAATATTTGTAGCCATGTTAGTTAAGTCTTCTAGATATACATAGATATATTTCAGATATATAGGTAGTCTTCAAACACTTCAAAGACCTACAGAATATGGCATTTAAAATGTTTTAAAAATTTAGACTTTCTGGACAGTGAGACATGTCTGCTCCTGACAGCACTGATTTACTTCAGAGAGGAGGATGGGCATCGAAGACACTCCATACGGAGTTTATCTTCACCTTGACAAAAATAGCCATTTGGCCAAGAAACTGTTCTTGCCTGGACTGCCTGATCAACTGGACATGCAGGACCCATACAAAGGTGACCACTGAACTTTGCTTGACAAAATGGTCCTTCAGGTTCCTGCTTTGCAGAGAAAACTGCCAGACATTCTACAGGACACAGAGAAAAGTGAATAAGAGACTCTAGGCCTGTGGGCTGAAGACAGATGCCCCAACTTTACAAGAGAACTTTGAATGACTGTCCAGGCTGCCAGCTGTCTCTGTCTACCCTACAAGACTCCTAAAAGTTGCTTATATCCTTCTCCATTTCTCAGGTAGTAGTATATCCTTCTGAGGTCTTTGATGTGGTTAAAGACTAGATACTTACAATTTTCCTTAGTTATAATAAAAGATAAGTTAGATATAAAACCTTAAACTTACAAATATAAGATAGATAGGATCTCTTCTTTAATATTGTAACTGTAATTCTTGCTTGATAATTGTTTTGTTATATGTAATTTTACTATGTTAAAGTTAAAACCTTCCTTTTTAAGAAAAGAAAAGGGGAAGTGCTGTGGGATGGTCTGCATGTCAAGTGTGTTGCTGATTGGTCAGTAAATAAATCACTGATTGGCCATTGGCTAGGCAGGAAGTATAGGCGGGACAAGGAAAAGAAAGCTGGGAAGTAGAAGGCTGAGAGGGAGACACTGCCAGCCGCCATCAGGACAAGGAAGGTGTAAGGTACCAGTAAGCCATGAGCCATGTGGCAAAGTAAAGATTAATAGAAATGGGCTAAATATAAGAGTAAGAGCTAGACAATAACAGGCCTGAGCTAATGGCCAAGCAGTTTAATTAATGTAAGAGTCTGTGTGTTTATTTTATAAGTGGGCTCTGGGACTGGTGGGACTTGGTGGCAGGAGCTGGAGAGAAATTCTCCAGCAACACAGAGTGAGTTTCTTGAAATGCAAGCTACTGTTGGTTTCACATTCATAAACAGAGTTGAATCACGTGGAGTTTCTGGTCCTACAAGTAAGACTTGTTTTCTGGTAAGGAAAGAAACTATTGTGCTCCCATTGCCATACAGTGCAAATAGCACTCGCATCTGTTCACAGCAACTACCGTTTTTTGGACTGAAAAGGAGCTACTGCTCTTGTCTGTTTCCTAAGGGAGTTGAACTAGATATGGTTAGTGAGTGTAGGAAGCACAGTTCTTTTGTTCTGAGCAAGCTCACTGTTCTGGTCTTTAGGAAACACAGTAGAGTAGAAGAGTGCTCTTTTGTCAAAAGCAGAGTGTGTTTCTAGTAAGACGAGCTAGTGTTTGTTTCCCATTCATAAACGGAGTTGAATCACATGCAGTTTCTGGTCCAATGAACAAGAGTTTTTTTATGGTAAAGAAAGTCACTACTGTGCTTCCAATGCCATACACAGTGCAAATAGCACTCACGACTGTTCCCAGGTTGAACAGTGTATTGGAATGAAGAGAAGCTCCTGTTCTTGTCAGTTTCCTAAGCAGAGTTGAACTAGATCTAGCCGTGCATGTAGGAAGCGCAGTTCTTTTTTTGAGTAAGCTCATTGTTCTGGCCATTTAGGAAATACATAAGAGTCGAAGAGTGCTCTTTTCTAAAAGGCAGTGTATCTTTCTTGTAAGGCAAACTAGAGTTGGTTTCTACTACATAAACGGTGTTGAATTCCATGCAGTTTCTGGTCCTATGAGCAAGATTTGTTTTCTGGTAAGGTGAGTTACTATTGCGCTCCCATTACCTTACACAGTGCTAATAGCACTGGCGTCTTTTCCCACAAATACAGTGTATTGGACTGAAGAGAAGATACTTTTCTTGTAAGTTTCCTACGCAGACTTGAACTAGATATGGCCCGAGTGTGAAGAAAGCACAGTTCTTTTGTTCTGAGCAAGCTCACTCTTCGGGCCCTTTAGGACACAGTAGTGTAGAAGAGTGCTCTTTTCTGAAAAGCAGAGTGTGTTTTTGTAAGGCGAGCTAGTGTTTGTTTCCCATTCATAAATGGAGTTGAATCACATGCAATTTCTGGTTCTATGAGTAAGAGTTGTTTTCTGCTAAAGAAAGTCACTATTGCACTCCCACTGCCATACACAGTGCTAAAAGCACTCAAGTCTGTTCCCACCAAGTACAGAGTATTGGACAGAAGAGAAACTATTCTTCTTGTCAGTTTCCTAAGCAGAGTTGAACTAAATATTGCCCGTGTGTGCAGGAAGCACAGTTCTTTTGTTCTGAGCAAGCTCTGTCTTCTGGCTCTAAAGAAAACACAGTAGAGTAGAAGAGTGCTCTTTTCTCAAAATAGATTGTCTTTCCTTTAAGGTGAGGTATTGTTGGTTTCTTATTCATAAACAGAGTTGAATCACATGCAGGTTCTGGTCCTTTGAGCAAAGAGTTGTTTACTGGTAAGGAAAGTCACTATTGTGGTCCCTTTTCCATACACAGTGCAAATTGCATTCGCGTCTGTTGGCAGCATGTTCAGTGTATTGGACAGAAGAAATCTACTGCTCTTGTCAGTTTCCTAAGCAGAGTTGAGCTAGATCTGCCCGTTTTATTTGGGAAGAACAGTTCTCTGTTCTGTGCAAGCTCACTGTTCTGGCCCTACAGGATAAACAGAATAGTAGAAGAGTGCTCTTTTTTTCAAAAACAGAGTGTGTTTCTTTTAAGGCAAGCTACTGTTTGTTTCCCATTCATAAATGGAGTTGAATCATATTAGTTTCTGGTCCTTTGAGCAAGAGTTGAGTTGTTTTCTTGTAAAGAAAGTCACTATTGCGCTCCCATTGCCATACAAAGTGCAAAGAAAAATGGCTTCTGTTTCCAGAGAGTACAGTGTATTCGACTGAAGAGAAGCTACTGTTCTTATCATTTTCCTAAGCAGAATTGCAATAGATATGGCCCGTGTGTGTAGGAAGCAGAATTCTTTTGTTCAGAGAAAGCACACTGTTCTGACCCTATAGGAAACACAGTAGAGTAGAAGAGTGCTCTTTGCTCCAAAACATAGTGTGTTTCTCGTAAGGTGAGGTAGAGTGTGTTTTCCATTTATAAACGGAGTTGAATCACATGCAGTTTCTGGTCCTAGGAGCAAGTGTTTTTTTTTTTGTTGTTGTTGTTAAGGAAATTCACTTTGTGCTCCTATTGCGATAAACATTGCAAATAGCACTTGCATCTGTTCCCAGCAAGTACAGTGTATTGGACTGAAGAGAAGCTACTGTTCTTGTCACTTTCCTAAGCAGAGTTGAACTAGACATGGCCGGTGTGTGTAGGAAGCACAGATATTTTGTTCTGAGCAAGCTCACTGTTCTGGCGATTTAGGAAACACAGCAGAGTAGAAGAGTGCTCTTTTCTCAAAAGCAGAGTGTGTTTCTTGTGAGGCAAGTTAGTGTTTATTTCCCATTTATAAACGGTGTTGAATCACATGCAGTTTCTGGCCCAACTGGCACGAGCTGTTTTCTGATAAGGAATGTCACTCTTGTGCTCCCATTGCCATACACAGTGCAAATAGCACTCACGTTTTTCCCCAGCAAGTTCAGTGTATTGGACTGAAGAGAAACTACTTTTCTTGTCAGTGTCCTAAGCAGAGTTGAACTAGATAAGGCTTGTGTGTGTAGGAGGCACAGTTCTTTTGTTCTGAGCAAGCTCACTCTTCTGGCACTATAAGAAACACAGTAGAGTAGAAGAGTGCCCTTTTCTCAAAAGCAGATTGTGTTTCTACTAAGGCGAGTTAGTGTTTTTTTCCCATTCATAAACAGAGTTGAATCACATGCAGTTTCTGATCCTATGAGCAAGAGTTGATTTGTGGTAAGGAAAGTCACTATTGCGCTCCCATTGCTATACACAGTGCAAATAACACTCATGTCTCTTCCCAGCAAGTACAGTGTTTGGAACTGAAGAGAAGCTACTGTTCTTGTCAGTTTCTAAGCAGCGTTGAACAAGATATGGCTCGTGTGTGGTGGAATCACAGTTCTTTTCTTCTGAGCATGCTGACATTTCGCGCCATATTGGAATCACACTACAGTAGAAGAGTGTTCTCTTTTCAAAAACAGAGTGTGGTTCTTGTAAGGCAATCTAGTGTTTGTTTCTCATTTATAAATGGAGGTGAATCACCTGCAGTTTCTGGTCCAACAAGCAAGAGTTGTTTTCAGATAAGGAAAGTCACTACTGTGCTCCCTTTGCCATAGAAAGTGCAATAGCACTCACGTCTATTCCCAGTAAGTACAGTGTACTGGACTGAAGAGAAGCTACTGTTCTTGTGAGTTTCCTAAGCAGAGTTGAACTAGATATGGCCCGTGAGTGTATACAGCACAGTTCTTTTGTTCTGAGCAAGCTCACTGTTCTAGCCCTATAGGAAACAAAGTAGAGTAGAAGAGTGCTCTTTTCTCACAAGTAGAGAGTATTTCTTGTAAGTCGAGCTAGTGTTTGTTTCCCTTTGATAAACGGAGTTGAATCACATGCAGTTTCTGATCCTATGAGCAAGCGTTTTTTTCTGGTATCGAAAGTCACTATAGTGCTCCCATTGCCATACAGAGTGAAAATAGCCCTAGTGTCTATTCCAAGAAACTACAGTGTATTGGTCTGAAGGAAAGATACTGTTCTTGTCAGTTTTTTAAGCAGAGTTGAACTAGATATGGCCCATGTGTGTAGGAAGTACAGTTCTTTTGTTTTGAGCAAGTTCACTGTTCTGGCCCTATAGGAAACACAGTAGAGTAGAAGAGTGCTCTTTTCTCAAAAGCAGAGTGTGTTTCTTGTAAGGCGACCTAGTGTTTGTTTCCAATTAATAAACGGAGTTGAATCACATGCAATTTCTGGTCACATGAGCAAGAGATTTTTCTGGTAAGGAAAGTCACTATTGTGCTCCCATTGCAATACAGTTCAAATACCACTCTCGCCTGTTCCCAGCTAGTACAGTGTATTGGACTGAAGAGAAGCTTCTGTTCTTATCAATTTTCTATGCAGAGTTGAACTAGATATGGCCCGTCAGTGTAGGAAGCACAGTTCTTTTGTTAAGAAGAAGCTCACTGTTTTGGCCATATGATAACACAGTAGAGTGCTCTTTTCTCAGAAGCATAGTGTGTTTCTTGTAAGGAGAGCTAGTGTTTGTTTCCCATTCATAAACAAAGTAGAATTACATGCAGTTTCTTGTCCTATGAGGAAGAGTCGTTTTCTGGTAAGGAAAGTCACTATTTTGCTCCCATTGCCATACACAATGAAAATAGCCCTCGTGTTTGTTCCCAGAAACTACAGTGTATTGGACTGAAGAGAATCTACTGTTCCTGTCAGATTCCTAAGCAGAGTTGAACAAGATATGACCCTAGTGTGTAGGAAACACAATTTTTTGTTTTGAGCAATCTCACAGTTCTGGCCCTATGATAACACTGTAGAGTAGAAGAGTGCTCTTTTCTCTAAAGCAGAGTGTGTTTCGTGTAAGGCAAGCTAGTGTTTGTTTCCCATTCATAAATGGAGTTGAATCACATGCAGTTTCTGGTCCTACGAGCAAGAATTTTTTTCTGGTAATGAAAGTTACTGTTGTGCTCCCATGGCCATTCACAGCGCAAATAGCACTCATGTATGTTCCCAGAAAGTACAGTGTATTGGACTGAAGAGAAACTACTGTTCTTGTCTTTTTTCTAAGTAGAGTTGAATTAGATATGGCCCGTGTGTGTAGGAAGCACAGTTCTTTTTTTCTGAACAGCTCACTATTCTTTTCATATAGGAAACACAGTAGAATAGAAGAGTGCTCTTTTCAAAAAAGTGAAGTGTGTTTCTTGTAAGGCGAGCTAATGTTTGTTTCCATTTATAAACGGAGTTGAATTCCATGCAGTTTCTGGTCCTATGAACAAGAGTTGTTTTCTGGAAAGGAAAGTCACTATTGCACTCCCATTGCCATACACAGAATGAATAGGACTCGCGTATGTTCCCAGCAAGTACAGTGTATTGAATGAAAAGAATCTACTGTTATTGTCAGTGTCCTAAGCAGAGTTGAACTTGATATGGCCCGAGGGTTTAAGAAGCACAGTTCTTTTGTTCTGACCAAGGATACTGTTCTGGCCCTATAGGAAACACAGTTAAGTAGAAGAGTGCTCTTTTCTCACTAGCAGAGAATGTTTCTTGCAAGGAGAGCTAGCGTTGGTTTCTCCTTCATAAACAGAGTTTAATCACATACAGTTTTTGTTCCTAAGAGCGAGAGTTGTTTTCTGGTAAGGAAAGTCACTATTTTGCTCCCATTGCCATACACAGTACAAATAGCACTCGTGTCTGTTCCCAGCAAGTACAGTGTATTGTACTGAAGAGAAGCTACTGCTCTTGTCAGTTTCCAAATCAGAGTTAAACTGTATATGGCCTGTGAGTGTAGGAAGCACAGTTCTTTTGTTCTGAGCAAGCTGACTGTTCTGTCCCTGAAACACAGTAGAGTAGAAGTGTGCTCTTTTCTCAAAAGCAGAGTGTGTTCTTGTAAGGCGAGCTAGTGTTTTTTTCCTATTCATAAACGGAGTTTAATCACATACATTTTCTGGTCCTATGAGCAAGAATCATTTTCTGGAAAGGAGGTTCACTAATGCTCTCCCATCGCCATACATAGTGCAAATAGATTTCGCAGTGCAATACACTGGAAATACAGTGTATTGGACTGAAGAGAAGCTACTGTTCTTGTCAGTTTCCTATGCAGAGTTGAACTGTATGTGGACTGTGTGTGTAGGAAGCACAGTTCATTTGTTCTGAGCAAGCTCACTGTTCTAGCCCTATAGAAAACATAGAAGAATAGAAGAGTGCTATTTTCTCAAAAGCAGAGTGTGTTTCATGTAAGGCGAGCTAGTGTTTGTTTTCCAATCATAAACGGAGTTGAGTCACATGCAGTTTCTGGTCGTACGAGCAAGAGTTGTTTTCTGGTAAGGAAAGTCACAATTGCGCTCACATTGCCATACACAATGCAAATAGCACATGCATCTCTTCCCTGGAAGAACAGTGTATTGGACTAAAGAGAAGCTACTGTTCTTGTCAGTTTCCTAAGGAGAGTTGAACTAGATATGGCGCACATGTGTAGGAAGCACAGTTCTTTTGTTCTGAGCAAACTCACTGTACTTGCCCTGCAGAGTTTGTTTCAAGTAAGGTGAGCTTTTGTTTGTTTCACATTCATAAACGGAGTTGAATCACATGCAGTTTCTGGTCCTACAGACGAGAGTTGTTTTCTAGTAATGAAAGTCACTATTGAGCTCCCATTGTCATACTCTGTGCAAATCGCATTCACGTCTGATCCCGCAAGTACAGTGTATTGGACTGAAGAGAAGCTACTCTTCCTGTCAGTTTCCTAACAAGCGTAGAACTAGATATGGCCCGTGGGTGTATGAAGCACAGTTCTATTGTTCTGAGCATGCTCACTCTTCTGGCCCTATATGAAACAGAGCAGTTTTGAAGAGAACTCTGTTCTCAAAAGCAGAGTGTGTTTCTTGTAAGGTGAGCTATTGTGTTTCCCATTCATATATGGAGTTGAATCACATGCAGTTTTTGGTCCTATGAGCAAGAATTGTCTTCTGGTAAGGAAAGTCACTGTTCTGCTCCCATTGACATACAAAGTACAAATAGCCCTCACGTCTCCTCCCAGCAAATGCAGTGTATTGGACTGAAGACAAGCTACTGTTCTTGTCAGTTTCATAAGCAGAGTTGAACTAGATATGGACCCTGTGTGGAGGAAGCTCAGTTCCTTTGTTCTGAACAAGCTCACTCTTCTAGCTGTATAGGAAACAGAGTAGAATAGAAAAGTGCTCATTTCTCAAAAGCAGAGTGTGTTTCTTGTAAGGAGATCTAGTGTTTGTTTCCGTTTCATAAACAGAGTTGAATCACACGCAGTTTCTTCTCCTATGAGCAAAAGTTGTTTTCTGGTAACAAAAGTCACTATTCGCTCCCATTGCCATACACATTGCAAATAGCTGTCACATATTTCGCAGCAAGTACAATGTATTTGACCTAAGAGAAGATACTGTTCTTGCCAGTTTCCTAAGCAGAGTTGAATTAGATATGGCCCATGTGTATAGAAGGCACAGTTCTATTGTTTCAAAAAGCTCACTCTTCTGGCCCTATAGGAAACAGAATAGAGTAGAAGAGTGCTCTTTTCTCAAAAGCAGAGAGTGTTTCTTGTGAGTTGAGCTAGTGTTTTTTTTTCCCATTCAAAAAAGGAGTTGAATCACATGCAGTTTTTGGTCCTACGAACAAGAAATATTTTCGGTAAGGAAATTCACTATAGTACTCCCATTGCCATACAGAGTGGAAATAGAACTTGCATGTGTTCCCAGCAAGTGCAGTGTATTGGAATAAAGAGAAGCTACTGTTCTTGTCAGTTTCCTAAGCAGAGTTGAACTAGATATGGTTGATATGTGTAGAAAGCAAAGATATATTTTTTTCTGTGCAATGCTGTGTTCTGGTCCCATAGGAAACAGAGTAGAGTAGAAGAGTTATCTTTCTCAAAAGCTGAGTGTGTTTCTAGTCAGGCGAGCTAGTGTTTGTTTCCTATTCATAAACAGAATTGAATCCCATGCAGTTTCTGGTCCTATGAGCAGAGTTGTTTTCTGGTAAGGAAAGTTACTATTATGCTCCCATTGCCATGCACAGTGCAAATAGCACTCACATATTTCCCAGCAAGTACAGTGTATTGGACTGAAGAGAAACTACTGTTCTTTTCAGTTTCCTAAGCAGAGTTGAACTTGATATGGCCCGTGTTGTAGGAAGCACAGTTCTTTTCTTCTCAGGAAGCTCACTTTTCTGGCACTATAGGAAACACTGTAGAGTTGAAGAGTGCTCTTTTCTCAAAAGCAGAGTGTCTTTCTTGTAAGGTGAGCTTGTGTTTGTTTCCCATTCATAAACGGAGTTTAATCACATGCAGTTTCTGGTCCTATGAACAAGAGTTGTTTTCTGGTAATGAATGTCGCTATTGTGCTCCCATTGCCATACACAGTGCAAACAGCACTCGCATCTGTTCCCAGTAAGGAAGGTGTATTGTACTGAAGAGAAGTTACTATTCTTGTCAGTTTCCTAAGCAGAGTTGAAATAGATATGGCCTTTTTGTGTAGGAAGAACATTTCTTTTGTTCTGAGCAAGCTCACTCTTCTGGCCCTATAGGAAACACAGTAGAGTAGAAGAGTGATCTTTTCTAAAAAGCAGAGTTTGTTACTTGTAAGGTAAGCTAGTCTTTGTTTCCCATTCATAAACGGAGTTGAATCACATGCAGTTTCTGGTCCTACGAGCAAGAGTAGTTTACTGGTAAGGAAAGTCACTATTGTGCTCCCATTGCCATACACAGTGCAAACAGCACTCGGGTATGTTCCCAGCAAGTACAGTGTATTGGACTGAAGAGAAGCTACTTTTCTTGTCAGTTTCCTAAGCATTGTTGAACTAGATATGGCCCATGTGTGTAGGAAGCAGATCTCTAATTCTGATAAATGCTCTGTTCTGGCCTTATGGGAAACAGTGTAGAGTAGAAGAGTGCTCTTTTCTCAAAAGCCGAGTTGTTTTTTGTAAGGCGATTTAGTGTTGTTTTTTTTTTTTTCGCATTCATAAACGGAGTTGAATCTCATGCAGTTTCTGGTCCTATGAGCAAGAGATGTTTTCTGGTAGGGAAAATCACTATTGTTCTGTCAGTGCCATACACAGTGCAAATAGCACTCGCATATTTGCCAGCATATACAGTGTATTGGATTGAAAAGAACCTAATGTTCTTGTCAGTTTCCTATGCAGAGTTGAAATTGATATGTCCCGTGTGTGTAGGAAGCATAGTTCCTTGTTCTCAGTAAGCTCACTGTCCTGGGCCTAAAGGAAAGACAGTAGAGTAGAAGAGTGATCTTTTCTCAAAAGCAGAGTGTTTTTCTAGTAAGGGGAGGTTGTGTTTGTTTTCCATTTATAAATAGAGTTGAATCACATGCAGTTTCTGGTCCTACGAACAAGAGTTTTTTTTTTTTTTTCTGGTAAGGAAAGTCACTATTGCACTCCCTTTGCCATACACAGTGCAAATAGCACTCGCATCTGTTCCCAGCAAGTACTGTGTATTGCACTAAAGAGAAGCTGCTGTTCTTGTCAATTTCCTAAGCAGAAGTGAACTAGATATGGCCCATGTGTGTAGAAAGCACAGTTCTTTTGTTCTGAGCAAGCTCAGTGTTCTGGCTCTACAGGAAACACTGTAGAGTAGAATATTGCTCATTTCTCAAAACCAGAGTGTGTTTCAAGTAAGGCGAGCTTGTGTTCATTTCCCATTGATAAACCGAGTTGAATCACATGCAGTTTCTGGTCCTACAAACAAGAGTTGTTTTCTGGTAATGAATGTTACTATTGTGCTCCCATTGCAATACACAGTGCAAACAGCACTTGCGTCTGTTCCCAGCAGTACAGTGTATTGGACTGAAGAGAAGCAACTGTTCTTGTCAGTTTCCTAAGCAGAGTTGAACTAGATATGGCCTATGTTTGTAGGAAGCACATTTTTTTTATTCTGAACAAGCTCACTATTCTGGCCCTATAAAAAACAGAGTAGAGTAGAAGAGTGTGCTTTTCTCAAAAGAAGAGTGAGTTTCTTGTATGGGGAGTTAGTGTTTGTTTTCCATTCATAAATGGAGTTGAATCATTTGCAGTTTCTATCCCTACAAGCAAGAGTTGTTTTCTGGAAAGGAAAGTCACTACTGTTCTCCAATTGCTATACACAGTACAAATAGCACCAGCCTCTGTTCCCTGCAAGTACAGTGTATTGGACTTGAGAGAATCTACTACTCTTGTCAGTTTCCTAAGCAAAGTTGAACTAGATATGGCCCATGTGTTTAGAAGGGACAGTTCTTTTGTTCTTAGCAAGTTCACTGTTCTTGCCCTACAGGAAACAGAGTAGAGTAGAAGAGTGCTCTTTTGTCAAAAGCAAAGTGTGTTTCTAGTCAGGCGATCTAGTGTTTGTTTCACATTCATAAATGTAGTTGAATCACATGTAGTTTCTGGTCCTATGAGCAAGAGTTTTTTTTTTTTTTTTTTTTTTTTTTTAGGAAAGTCACTGTAGTGCTCCCATCGCCAAAGAGAGTACAAATAGCACAAAGAGCAATTGCGTCCCTTCCCAGCAGTACAGTGTATTGGACTGAAGAGAATTTACTCTTCTTGTCAGTTTCCTAAGCGGAGTTCAACTAGATATGGCCTTTGTGTGTAGGAAGAACATTTCTTTTGTTTTGAGCAAGCTCACTCTTCTGGCCCTATAGTAAACACAATAGAGTAGAAGAGTGCTCTTTTCTAAAAAGCAGAGTGTGTTTCTTGTAAGGCGAGCTAGTCTTTGTTTCCCATTCATAAACGGAGTTGAATCACATGCAGTTTCTGGTCCTATGAACAAGAGTTTTATTCTGGTAAGGAAAGTCACTATTGTGCTCCCATTGCCATACAGATTGCAAATAGCACTCGCGTCTTGTCCCAGCAAGTACAGTGTATTGGACTGAATAGAAGCTACTGTTCTTGTCAGTTTCCTAAGGAGAGTTGAACTAGATATGGCCCGCATGTGAGGAAGCACAGTTCTTTTGTTCTGAGCAAACTCACTGTTCTGGCCCTATAGGAAACACAGTAGAGTAGAATAGTGCCCTTTTCTGAAAAGCAGAGTGTGTTTCAAGTAAGGTGAGCTTGTGTTTGTTTCACATTCATAAACAGAGTTGAATCACATGCAGTTTCTGGTCCTACGGACAAGAGTTGTTTTCATGTAAGGAAAGTCACTATTGTGCTCCCATTGCCATACACAGTGCAAATAGACCTCGCGTCTGTTCCCGCAAGTACAGCGTATTGGACTGAAGAGAAGCTACTCTTCCTGTCAGTTTCCTAAGGAGAGTTGAACTAGATATGGCCCATGGGTGTATGAAGCACAGTTTTATTGTTCTGAGCATGCTCACTCTTCTGGCCCTATATGAATCACAGTAGAGTAGAAGAGTACTTTTTTCTCAAAAGCAGAGTGTGTTTCTTTTAAGGCGAGCTACTGTTTGTTTCCCCCTCATAAAGGGAGTTGAATCACATGCATTTTCTGGTTTTATGAGCAAGAGTTGCTTTCTGGTAAGGAAAGTCACTAATGCGTTCCCATTGCCATACATAGTGCAAACATCACTCGTGTATAAACCCCGCATGTACATTGTATTGGACTGAAGAGATGCTACTGTTCTTGTGAATTTCCTAAGCAGAGTTGAACTAGATATCGCCCGTGTGTGTAAGAAGCACAGTTCTTTTGTTTTGGTCAAGCTTACTCTTCTGGCTCTATAGAAAACACAGTGGAGTAGAAGAATCCTCTTTTCTCAAAAGCAGACTGTGTTTCAAGTAAGGCGAGCTTGTACATGTATCCAAACGTTTTATTAAATATTATACACAGAGCTGATTCAGAGAAGAAAGCCAAGAGGTCAGAGCTAAGAGCCTCACCCTTCCTGCTTCAGTGATCCTCTTCAGTCAAGAGAGCTCTCCGAAAAGGACCTACTTCCTGTGTGTATGTCTTCATATAGTCTAGCTTTTCTGCCTTCTCATTGGTTGTATACCTAAACACGTGACTGCCTTGTCACTGCCTATATGTACCGCCCTCAAGTCCTTAAAGGCATGCGCCACCACTGCCACGCACTTGCTGTGGCTCTAATAGCTCTGAGCCCCAGGCAACTTTATTTATTAACATACAATTAAATTCACATTTCAGTACAAGTAAAATACCACCACATTTCTCCTTTTCTATTTTAATAAAAAAGAAAAAAAAGAAAAAGTTTATTACTAACAAGAGAAAAACTATATACAAAAGTACAATGACTATGTACAACATATACAAGTAATAAATGTCTAAACAATGTCTAGTCCATTTGTACTTGACAAATTCAGCGATAATAATTTCATTATCCTATTTTGTTAAGTCCAAAATGTATCTAATTCACTTTCTATCCTAATTAATATTCAACTATAACTAACTAACCTTCAACTATAACTAACTAATCTTCAACTCTCTCAGAGACCCAAGAAGGAAACAATATTAGCTAACAAAAATAAAAACAGAAAGTGCTTGCAAGCAACTTCCAAAATATTTGTATGTTGACAGAAACAGCCAGCTGCCCCGAGAGTAACCTGAGGTTTCTTCGCAATGCTGGGGCATCATCTTCAGTCTATAGGCTTAACATATCTAACAGACTTATTTGTGAAGTAGGATGTACACAGGGTCAACCGTTCAACCTCACATTGGGTGAGAGCAGTCCATATACCAGAAACACCTGAATTTTACTAGTGTCATGTCATGATTCAGGATTTTAAATTCTGGAAATTGTGGATGGTTTTTTAATTCAGCTGTCCATTCTTCTTGGCTGTGTACCTATGGCTTCATCTCAGCATCCTGTTCTTCTCCACATCCCTCTATCAAATGCCAGTCTACTATTGAGAGGTGTGAGCTTAGTTACTCTTCAAAAATAACTGTTTCAGCTGCTGTTCCATTGCACATCAGAAGCCATTGGCCCACTGTCTGTTCAGTTGCCTTCGAAGAAAAGGGCACTGTACCTTTTCCGAGGTGCAAATGCCACGTCAGGGATGGTGCCATATTGTCCTGGCCTCAGAAGATGCCTTTTGATAAAGCCATAACCACACTTGTTTTGGCAAGAATCAAGAATCAGTAGTCCTTTGTTTCATGTACTGTATGTCCATTTTGTCCTGTTGATTCGAGGATACTTTGTTGTCCAATGGCTAACTTTTGCCACAATGAAAGTTAATCCATACGCAGTTTCTTTAATGCCCATATTTTCTCTGAAGTAGATTTGTACTGCCAGGAGCTGACATGTCTCATACTCATAACAAAAAAGAAAAATTTTCTAAGTTATTAAAACATTTTAAATGCCATATTCTGTAGTTCTCTGAAGGGTTTGAAGATGACCTATCAAAAATATATATGCTCAATTTTTAAAACATATCTAATATGACTACAAGTTCAATTGTAATGTCTAACTACTAACTATCATTTCTTTATATCCTAATATTTGGTAATAATAACATTCAAGGATCAGAAAATTGCATTGTTAAATGAATGGTATAAGTACAATTAGAAATATACATATATCATTTTCTAACAATATCAATTTCAATATTTATAATTTTCATACAATATAAAACAATCCAATCCAATGTAAAATATTTAAAACTAGTAATTGTCTTTTTCTTCTTGTTTCTTTCTCTTTTTTTTTTAAACAAGAATCTTAAATCTAATCTGCTTAGCCTTTTTCCTAACCCTTGACAACAACTTATAACCAAACCCCCTAAACAATGAAAATTATCCCAGACCCAAAACCCATTAAAAATTAGTCGAAAAAATAAACACTGACTGGCCATTGGCTAGGCAGGAAGGGTAGGCGGGACAAGGAGGAGAATAAAGCTGGGAAGTGGAAGGCTGAGTCAGAGAGACACTGCCAGCCGCCATGACGAGAAACAGCTTGTGAAGATGCCGGTAAACCACGAGCCATGTGGCAAGGTATAGATTAATGGAAATGAATTAATTTAAGCTGTAAGAACAGTTAGCAAGAAGCCTGCCATGGCCATACAGTTTGTAACCAATATAAGTCTCTGTGTTTACTTGGTCGGGTCTGAGGCTATGGGACTGGCAGGTGATAGAGGTTTGTCCTGATTGTGGGCCAGGCAGAAAAACTCTAGTTACAAATGGCATCCAACGTGTTGGCAAGAGTTTCCACCTAAAACCTGAAAAAAAGATTCTAAAACGGAGCTAAAATCACCTTCCTAATTGTCTCTCTCAAATGAGCGGCAGCTGCTGGTTTGAGCTACTGACGGGTTCCTAGAGTGTGTGCTCGACCTGCATTCCCCTATGACGGGAATGAGGCCTCTGCAAGTGGCACATTAAGCTGTGTGTTGGATTTAGCCTTTATTAGTACAAAACAAAAAAGGAGGTTTCTGGGCTACATGCTGCTTGGCTAAAAGCATAGACCCCCGATAGCTCCCAGAGCTGGGGGTAAACGTAGCCATAATGGGAAGCTGAGGTGGGCGGAGCCAGCAGCCACAGCTGCTGCAGTTTAAAGTGATAGATTCACAATAAGACAGATTCAGATGTAATAGTTTACAATGTGTGTAAAAATGTACATAGGCTTGAAAGAGAGAAAAAGGAATATATACAGTTATATAAAGAAATAAACAGTTTTTAAAAATAAAGTCATTAAAGAGACAGTAAAATTAATATAAAAAAGCCACATGAAGATAAATATTACACAGAGAATATGGATTGTGTTGTCTTTGGGATTTTTAACTGCAGAAAAACATTTGATTGTAAAAGCTGTTGAGTTATGCCAAAATGTATATTTTAAAGATATCTTGACTTCAAAATTTCGATGTAAGGATATGTTACTTTGGAAAGGAGACTCTGCTTTTGTTCCCACAGAAAGTCAAAGGCTATGGATTTGTTCAAGATTAAGATACATCAGGTTTGACCAGCCAAGACCCCCTGAAAGGTCTCCGATGACACCATGGCACAGATGATCCAACATCCAGAACCATTTCAAGGCGACTGGCTCAGAAGATACAGCATCAGGGACTACTCCATTATCCTAAAATTTTCTTTGTGTCCCCATAAGATACAGCGCCCCCCACCAGGAGGAAGTAGTAAGAGAAGCTACGCCCAAATTCCCAAATTATATGTAATTTTACTTTGTTAAGGTTAAAACCTTCCATTTTGAAAAAAAAAAAGGGGGGGGAAGTGCTGTGGGAAGTTCTGTATGGCAAATGTGTTGCTAATTAGTCGAAAAATAAAACACTGACTGGCCATTGGCTAGGCAGGAAGTGTAGGCGGGACAAGGAGGAGAATAAAGCTGGGAAGTGGAAGGCTGAGTCAGAGAGACACTGCCAGCCGCCATGATGAGAAACAGCTTGTGAAGATGCCGGTAAGCCATGAGCCATGTGGCAAGGTATAGATTAATGGAAATGGAGAGCACCCATTCTCCCCCAGACTTCCCTTCTGAACAAGAGCTTCCATCCTGCCCCGGACTTCCAATTTGGACAAGAGAGCTCCCATCTGGACAAGAGAGAGAGACTTCCTGAATCTGTCAGCTCTGTCTGAACCAAGTGTGCGGATAAGGCCAGGAACGAACCACAAGGAGATGGGCAGATGTCAAGGCAGAAACACATACAACAAAATGAATAGTAATACACCATCACCAGGCACTAGCCCTCCTCCAACACCTAGACCTGAACATCAGAAAATGGAAGAAGCAGAAGAAAATAGCCTTATGAATGTCATCATGAAGAAGCTAGAGGCTCGTGTAGAGGAAAAGACAAAAAAATGTGAAGAACGCTGTAAACAACTAGAGGAAAGCGCAAACAAATTAGAAGAAATCAAAAAAGTCCTGGAAGAGAACAATAAAATACTGAAATAAAATCAAGAAAAATCAATGAAACAAATGAAGGAAACAGTCCAAGACCTGAAAAGGGAAATAGAAAAAATGAAGAAGACACAAACAGAGGGAATGCTGGAAATAGAAAATCTGAGAAAATGATTGGGAACTTCAGATTCAAGTATAATCAACAGAATGCAAGAGATGGAAGAGAGGATCTCTAGCGTTGAAGATACAATAGAAGAAATAGATTCATCAGTCAAAGAAAACACTAAAGTCAACAAAGTCATGAACCAAAATGTCCAAGAAATTTGGGACACCATGAAAAGACCAAACCTACGAATAATAGGGGTAAAAGAAGGAGAAGAATACCAACTCAAGGGCACAGAAAATATATTCAACAAGATCATAGAAGAAAACTTTCCCAACTTAAAGAAGGAAATGCCTATGAAGATACAGGAAGCCTATAGAACACCAAACAGACTAGACCCCCAAAAAAAGTCTCCTCGCCACATAATAATTAAACAATTAAACGTACAGAATAAAGAAAGAATATTAAGAGCAGCAAAGGAAAAAGGCCAAGTGACATATAAAGGCAAACCTATCAGAATAACACTCGATTTCTCAAAGGAGACTTTGAAAGCCAGAAGGTCCTGGACAGATGTAATGCAGACATTAAGAGACCATGGATGTCAGCCTAGACTAATATACCCAGCAAAACTTTCAATCGTCATAGATGGAGTGAACAAGACATTCCAAGACAAAGCCAGATTTAAACAATATTTATCCACAAACCCAGGCCTACAGAAAGACCTAGAAGGAAAATTCCAACCTAAGGAAGTCAGATACAACCTCGAAAACACAGGCAATAGATAAAGCCACAGCAGTAGACCCCAACGAAGAAAAGTGCACACACATCACCACCAAAAAATAACAGGAATGAACAATCACTGGACATTAATATCTCTCAATATCAATGGACTTAATTCACCTATAAAAAGACATAGGC
The DNA here is from genome assembly GCF_949786415.1 of Peromyscus eremicus. Taxonomy (NCBI): domain Eukaryota; kingdom Metazoa; phylum Chordata; class Mammalia; order Rodentia; family Cricetidae; genus Peromyscus; species Peromyscus eremicus. The sequence goes on from NW_026734407.1 coordinate 341,526, forward strand.
TTACAGAATGGATACGAAAGCAGGACCCATCTTTCTGCTGCATACAAGAAACACATCTCAAATTCAAAGATAGACACTACCTAAAAAAAAAAGGCTGGGAAAAGACTTTCCAATCAAACGGTCTTAAGAAACAAGCGGGTGTAGCCATCCTGATATCCAGCAAAATAGACTTCAAACTAAAATCAATCAAAAGAGATCAAGAAGGGCATTACATACTCATCACAGGAAAGATCCACCAAGATGAAGTCTCAATTCTGAACATTTATGCCCCAAACACAAGGGCACCCACATATGTAAAAGAAACATTATTAAAGCTTAAATCACATATAAAACCCCACACATTAATAGTGGGAGACCTCAACACCCCACTTTCACCACTGGACAGATCCCCCAAATCGAAACTTAACAGAGAAATAAAGGACTTAATTGATGTCATGACTCAAATGAACTTAATCGATATCTACAGAACAATCCATCCTAACAAAAAAGAATATACCTTCTTCTCAGCACCCCATGGAATCTTCTCTAAAATCGACCACATACTTGGTCACAAAGCAAATCTAAACAGATACAAAACAATTAGAATAACCTCCTGTGTTCTATCAGACCACCATGGTCTAAAGTTGGATTTCAACAACAACAAAAACTACAGAAAACCTACAATCTCATGGAAACTGAACAATACCCACCTGAATCACCAATGGGTTAAGGAAGAAATAAAGAAAGAAATTAAAGACTTCCTAGAGATCAACGAAAATGAAGACACCACATATCCAAACCTATGGGACACTATGAAAGCATTACTAAGAGGGAAATTCATAGCACTAAACGCCCACATAAATAAGCTGGAGAAATCTCACACTAGTGACTTAACAGCACACCTGAAAGTTCTAGAACAGGAAGAAGCAAAGTCTCCCAGGAAAAATAGATGCCAGGAAATTATCAAAGTGAGAGCTGAAATCAATAAAATAGAAACAAAGAGAACAATACAAAAAATTAATGAAACAAAGAGTTGGTTCTTTGAGAAAATCAACAAGATAGACAAGCCCTTATCCAAACTAACCAAAAGACAGAGAGAGAGCATCCAAATCAACAAAATCAGAAATGAAAAGGGGGACATAACAACAGACATTGAGGAAATCCAGAGAATCATCAGGTCATACTTCAAAAACCTCTATTCCACAAAACTGGAAAACCTAAAAGAAATGGATAATTTTCTGGATAGGTACCACATACCTAAATTAAATCAAGACCAGATAAACTATTTAAATAGTCCAATAACCCCTAACGAAATAGAAACAGTCATTAAAAGTCTCCCAACCAAAAAAAGCCCAGGACCAGATGGTTTCAGTGCAGAATTCTACCAGATCTTCAAAGAAGAGTTAATACCAATACTCTCTAAATTGTTCCATACAATAGAAACAGAAGGAACATTACCAAACTCCTTCTATGAGGCTACAATTACCTTGATTCCCAAACCAAACAAGGATACAACAAAGAAAGAGAACTACAGACCGATCTCCCTCATGAACATTGATGCAAAAATACTCAATAAAATACTGGCAAACAGACTCCAAGACCACATCAAAACAATTATCCACCATGATCAAGTAGGATTCATTCCAGGGATGCAAGGATGGTTCAACATATGAAAGTCTGTCAATGTGATACACCATATAAACAAACTCAAAGAAAAAAACCACATGATCATCTCATTAGATGCTGAAAAGGCATTTGACAAAATCCAACACCCCTTCATGATAAAGGTCTTGGAGCGATCAGGAATACAGGGAACATACCTAAACATAATAAAGGCAATTTACAGCAAGCCAACAGCCAACATCAAATTAAATGGAGAGAAACTCAAAGCAATTCCACTAAAATCAGGAACGAGGCAAGGCTGTCCGCTCTCCCCATACTTATTCAATATAGTACTTGAAGTTCTAGCCAGAGCAATAAGACAACATAAGGAGATTAAGGGGATACAAATTGGAAAGGAAGAAGTCAAGCTTTCCCTATTTGCAGATGACATGATAGTATACTTGAGCAACCCCAAAGATTCCACCAAGGAACTGATACAGCTTATAAACACCTTCAGCAACATAGCAGGATACAAGATCAACTCCAAAAAATCAGTAGCCCTCCTATATACAATGGACAAAAAAGCGGAGAAGGAAATCAGAGATACATCACCCTTTACTATAGCCACAAATGACATAAAATACCTTGGGGTAATACTAACCATGCAAGGGAAGGACCTATATGACAAGAACTTTAAGTCCCTGAAAAAAGAAATTGAAGAAGATGTCAGAAAATGGAAAGATCTCCCATGCTCATGGATAGGCAGAACTAACATAGTAAAAATGGCAATCTTACCAAAAGCAATCTACAGATTCAATGCAATCCCCATCAAAATACCAACACAATTCTTCACAGACCTGGAAAGAATAATACTCAACTTCATATGGAAAAACAAAAAACCCAGGATAGCCAAAAGAATCCTGTACAATAAAACAACCTCTGGAGGCATCACGATCCCTGACTTCAAGCTCTACTATAGAGCTACAGTAATAAAAACAGCTTGGTACTGGCATAAAAACCGACATGTGGACCAATGGAATCGAATTGAAGACCCTGACATTAATCCACACACCTATGAACAAATAATTTTTGACAAAGAAGCCAAAAGTGCACAATGGAAAAAAGAAAGCATCTTCAACAAATGGTGCTGGCAAAACTGTATATCAACATGTAGAAGGCTGCAAATAGATCCATATCTATCACCGTGCACAAAACTTAAGTCGAAGTGGATCAAGGACCTCAACATAAATCCAGCTACTCTGAACCTGCTATAAGAGAAAGTAGGAAGTAGTCTTGAACACATTGGCATAGGAGACCACTTTCTAAATAGAACACCAGTAGCACAGACACTGAGAGAAACAATCAATCAATGGGACCTCTTGAAACTGAGAAGCTTTTGTAGGGCAAAGGATACAGTCAACAAAGCAAAGCGACAGCCTACAGAATGGGAAAAGATCTTCACCAATCCCACATCTGACAGAGGACTGATATCCAGAATATATAAGGAACTCAAGAAATTAGACATCAAAACGCCCAACAGTCCAATTAAGAAATGGGCTATAGAACTAAACAGGGAATTCTCAACAGAGGAAACTCAAATGGCTGAAAGACATTTAAGGAATTGCTCAACATCCCTAATCATCAGGGAAATGCAAATCAAAACAACTCTGAGATACCACCTTACGCCTGTCAGAATGGCTATGATCAAAAACACTGAAGACACCTTATGCTGGAGAGGATGTGGAGCTAGGGGAACTCTCCTCCACTGCTGGTGGGAATGCAAGCTTGTACAACCACTTTGGAAATCAATATGGCGATTTCTTAGAAAATTGGGAATCCATCTCCCCCAAGATCCAGCTATACCACTCTTGGGCATATACCCAAGGAATGCTCAACCACACCACAAGAGCACTTGTTCAGCTATGTTCATATCAGCGTTGTTTGTAATAGCCAGAACATGGAAACAACCTAGATGCCCTTCAACTGAAGAATGGATAAACAAAATGTGGTACATATACACAATGGAATACTACTCAGCAGAGAAAAACAATGACATCATGAGGTTTGCAGACAAATGGATGGATCTAGAAAAAATCATTCTGAGTGAGGTATCCCAGACTCAGAAAGACAAACATGGTATGTACTCACTCATAACAGGATACTAGATGTGGAACAAGGATGACTGGACTGCCACTCACATCACCAGGCAGGCTACCTGGAAAACAGGACCCCAAGAAAGACACAGGGATCGCCCAACGACAGAGAAATGGAATGAGATCTACATGAACAGCCTGGACATGAGTGGGGGTAGTGAAGGGCGAGGGTCGAGGGAAAGAGAGCTTGGGTGAGTGGGAGATCCCAGCTGGATCAAAAACAGAGAGGGAGAACAAGGAATAGGAGACCATGGTAAATGAAGACCACATGAGAATAGGAAGAAACAAAGTGCTAGAGAGGCCCACAGAAATCCACAAAGATACCCCCACAACAGACTGCTGGCAATGGTCGAGAGACAGTCCGAACTGACCTACTCTGGTGATGGGATGGCCAAACACCCTAATTGTCGTGCTAGAAACCTCATCCAACTACTGATGGATCTGGATGCAGAGATCCATGACTAGGCCCCAGGTGGATCTCTGGGAGTCCAATTAGGGAGAATGAGGAGGGTTTATATGAGAGAGAATTGTTGAGACCAAGGTCGGATAAAGCACAGAGACAAATAGCCAAACAAACGGAAACAGATGAAATATGAACCAATGGCTGAGGGGTCACCAACTGGATCAGGCCCTCTGAGTGGGTGAGACAGTTGATTGGCCTGATCTGTTTGGGAGGCATCCAGGCAGTGGGACCGGGTCCTGTGCTCATTGCATGAGTTGGCTGTTTGAAACCTGGGGCCTATGCAGGGTCCCTTGGCTCGGCATGGGAGGAGGGGACTGGACCTACCTGGACTGAGTCCACCAGGTTGATCTCAGTCTGGGGGGAAGGCTTTGCCCTGGAAGAGATTGGAATGGGGGGCGGGCTGGGGGGAAGGTGAGGGGGGCGGGAGGGGGGAGAACAAGGGAATCTGTGGCTGATATGTAGAACTGAATTGTATTGCAAAATAAAAATTAAAAAAAAAACAAAAAACAAAAAACAAAAAACAAAAAACAAAAAAAAAGGGGGGAAGTGCTGTGGGAAGTTCTGTATGGCAAATGTGTTGCTAATTAGTCGAAAAATAAAACACTGACTGGCCATTGGCTAGGCAGGAAGTGTAGGCGGGACAAGGAGGAGAATAAAGCTGGGAAGTGGAAGGCTGAGTCAGAGAGACACTGCCAGCCGCCATGATGAGAAACAGCTTGTGAAGATGCCGGTAAGCCATGAGCCATGTGGCAAGGCATAGATTAATGGAAATGGATTAATTTAGGCTGTAAGAACAGTTAGCAAGAAGCCTGCCATGGCCATACAGTTTGTCACCAATATAAGTCTCTGTGTTTACTTGGTCGGGTCTGAGGCTGTGGGACTGGCAGGTGATAGAGATTTGTCCTGATTGTGGGCCAGGCAGGAAAACTCTAGCTACACTTGACAACAACTTATAACCAAACCCCCTAAACAATGAAAATTATCCCAGACCCAAAACCCATTAAAAAGACCAAAAAACCACCCGCCCCACACCACCTCTTTGGAAATGTGGGCGTCGTATTCTTAAAATTGCTTCCTGCTTGGTATGGGTGAAGTTATCTTTATCCTGAAAGAAAAATTTTAGGTTATTTGTCAAAATCTAGGAAAGGTAACTATATCCTTCATTATCCAGCCTGTGTATAATGCCAAAGTTTAGGGTTTATCTCAAGTCCTTATTCAAGTAGACTTTGAGACTGGATCATCTCATCTAGTCATCTCAAAATTGCTCTGAGCAATTTGTAGTTCAAACTGATCTGTAGATGATGTTTGTCAGCTTAGTGATGTTATTATTGTCCACGTGGAATTGTTGTTGTTGTAGGGCCCTAACTTCTTCTGGAGACTTCAGTTGATGTTAAGCCTGGCCGTGATTTCCTACAGAAAACTGATAAGAGACTCGAACACAAAGACATATATATGCAGCTAATTGAAGCCTTTTTTCTAGAATTAATTAGTACTCTATATGACCATTCATATCTTAACAAAGTTTAAAATGTATATATATCTATATATATATATTAAATTTGTAAATTATGATATAAAATTTACACTTTAAGAAAAGTTAAAAGAATCAGAATAGAATCAAAGAGTTGAGATTAGTAATAGAATAGTCCCTTAATTAATTTGGCTTTTCTCTTGTCTCATAGCAGAGGATGGCTCTTTTATTCTGGCATGATACAGGGAGTTTGCATTTTCCTTTTAACAACATGCTTGAGTTTAAAGAAGGAGAGAGCCATTCTACAACTCCAAAGTCAGCTTAAAATTTTAACTGGACTGGGACTATTAGAAGACCAATAGTGTTAAATCTTTAGAGAAAAGCAAAAACAAACATTTAGGAAGATATAACATTTTTTAGATACCTATATGCCGTTTCACTCTTCTTCTTGGGATAAATGATTTGTCCCTTTTCTTCAGTTGTTTCATTTGTCCAGTGTTCTTCAGATTCCTTAACCTTCATTCTCCTAAAAGACAAAAACAAAAACCTTTCCCCAAGACTAATTTTGGGGATGTTCCTTTTTGGCAAGTTATTATCTGATTAAATGAAAAGGAATGTGTTACTGGTATAAGTTGTTTTAAAGTGGATGTTCATGTTGGTTGATGAGCTAGCACCTACTCTAATTAAGAGGTTTCTCTTGTTCAAATCGAACCTTTATCAATTTTGATGGTACCCACAGCTTATCTTCTCCTGTAGAAACAAAAGCAAAACCTCTTCTCCAATGTAACACATACCCTGGTTTCCTTTCTGAGGTCAGCACATCCTTAAAGTATATAGACTGATTTAATTCTGTAGTTTTTTCTATTATCCAATGTCTCTCTGCAGCTTTTGTTCCTTTCTCATTGGCATTAAGAAAATTCAAAGTTAATAGAGCATTATGCAGTCTATTTCTGGGGGTTTTTGTTACCCCTTTCTGTTTATTTAGCATATTCCTTAAAGTTCTGTTCAATCTTTCTATAACTGCTTGACCTGTAGGATTATGTGGTATGCCTGTAATATGCTTTATATTGTAATAAGCAAAAAAACTGTTTCATTTTAACAGAGACTTATGATGGAGCATTGTCAGTTTTGATTTGTGCAGGTATACCGATAATGGCCATAACTTCTAGCAAATGAGTGATTACAGAATCAGCTTTTTCAGAACTCAATGCAGTTGCCCACTGAAATCCTGAATAAGTATCGATATTGTGGTGTACATATTTCAGTTTTCCAAATACTGCAAAGTGAAACACGTCCATCTGCCAGATTTCATTCCTTTGAGTACCCTTTGGGTTACATCCTGCTGGTAATGGCATTTGATTGTAGAAGGAACAAGTAGGAAATTTCTTTGCTATTTCTTTGGCTTGTTGCCAGGTTATAAAAAAATCCTTTTTTAAACCTTTACTATTGACATGAAGTTTTTTATGAAATTCTGAGGCCTCCAGCACATTTCCTATCAATAATTTATCAATCTCATCATTGCTTTGTGCTAGAGGGCCTGGCAGACCAGTATGGGAACGGATATGAGTTATATATAAAGGATGACTCCTTTTCCTGATTGTATCTTGTCATTGAATAAATATTGAAGTTAATTCTGTAGCATCATGGATAAATTCTGCAGTCTCAATATGTAACACTACACTTTCAGCATACTGAGAGTCAGTTACTATGTTGAGAGGTTCTGAAAAATCCATTAATACCAACAAAATAGCATACAATTCTGATTTTTTAACTGAATTATAAGGACATTGAACCACTTTACTTAAATTTTCTGATTTGTAACCTGCCTTTCCCTGTTTGTTGGCATCTGTATAAAATGTACGAACTCCAGATATGGGTTTTTCCCATACAATTCGAGGCAAAATCAAATCAGGTCTCTTTATAAGATCAATTCTATCGCTTTTGGGATATTTGCCTTTAATTTCTCCCAAAAAATTACTGCAAGCTCTTTGCCAAGGTTCACTTTCTGTCCATAATTTTTCAATGTTCTCCTTAGTTAAAGGTACTACAATTTCTGCTGGGTCTATTCCTGCTAATTGACGAAGTCTCAATTTTCCTTTCCAAATCAAGGTAGAGATTTTTTCCACATAAGTTTTTAATTTTTTATTTGGTTTATTTGGTAAAAATATCCATTCCAATATAATATCTTCCCTTTGCATTAAAATTCCTGTAGGAGAATGCCTAGAATGTAAAACAACCAAAATGCAATCCAGCTTTGAATCAATACGATCTATGTGCCCTTCATGTACTTTCTTTTCTACCAAGGCCAATTCTTTCTCAGCTTCAGGTGATAATTCTCTTGGACTACTTAAGTCCTTGTCACCTTCTAAGGTTTTGAACAAATTATGCAGTTCATCATTTTTTACCCCAACAATAAGTCGTAGATGAGAAATATCTCCAAATAATCTTTGAAAGTCATTAAGAGTCTGTAGTCTATCTTTCCTAATTTGCACCTTTTGGGGTCTAATTTTTTGTAGCTCTATTTTGTATCCTAAATAATTAATAGAATATCCTCTTTGTATCTTTTCAGGAGCAATTTGTAATCCCCAGCAAGGCAAAATTTTCTTTACCTCTTCAAACATTCTTTCTAAAGTATCTGCATTTGAGTCAGCTAGTAAAATATAATCCATATAATGATAAATTATAGATTTAGGAAATTTTTTACTTCCAATGGCTGTTGTACAAAATATTGGCACAGAGTTGGGCTATTCAACATTCCCTGTGGGAGGACCCTCCATTGAAATATTTTAACCAGTTGAGAATTATTATAAGTAGGCACTGTGAAAGCAAATCTTTCCCTGTCTTTTTCTTGTAAGGGTATTGAAAAGAAACAGTCTTTTAAATCAATAACTATGAGAGGCCATCCTTTTGGTAACAGAGTAGGCAAAGGAATTCCAGATTGTAGAGAGCTCATTGGCTGAATTACTTTGTTAATTTCTCTAAGGTCTGTTACCATTCTCCATTTACCAGATTTCTTTTTAATAACAAATACAGAAGAATTCCAAGGGCTGGTTGATTCTTCAATATGCTAAGCATTTAACTGTTCTTCTACCAGCTCTTCTAAAGCCTGGAGTTTCTCTGTTGTTAAAGGCCATTGCTGGACCCATACAGACCTGTCTGTTAACCATTTTAAAGGTAGAGCTGTTGATGTCTTTGGTAGATCATCAGTTGTTGTGCCCTGTTCTTGTATAATATGGATGGCTGGTGACGACTCAGAATAATGCCGTCTAATATTTCTCTCAGAAACATGTGCTAGTTTATGATTTGTTTCTGAGATTGGAGGGATGTTAATCTGAGTATTCCACTGTTGCAATAAGTCTCAACCCCACAGGTTCATAGCTATGTTAGCTACATATGGTTTCAATTTTACTCTCTGTCCTTCTGGACCTATACACTGAGCCATCTTGCACTCTGTTTCACCTGAGATAATGTCCCAATTCCTAACAGTTGAACGTTTACCTCCTGAAGAGGCCAAGTTGGATGCCAAAATTCTGGTGCAATTATGGTAACGTCTGCACCTGTGTCTACCAGACCAGAGAACAAAACACCATTTATTTTTATCGATAATTTTGGTCTTTGTTCATTAATAGAAGTTTGCCAAAAAATTTTCTTTATGTTTTCTCATGAATTTTCTATTCTCTCTGTTTCATCATCCTGACCAGCATGACTTATTCCAATAGGCATTTGGTTATTTAATTGCTCTGAGTACGGGTCTCCTCTATGACTGCAGGAAAGGTTTGAAGTAGATTTGCTATTGGGGCCTGCATTAGGTCCAACTGGGAGTTTCCCGAAGACTGAGGCACAGGATTACCCTGTCTGTCCCTTGTTGATCTTCATTCGTTGGTCCAGTGTTTTCCCTTACCACACCTTCTGCATACTCCAGAAGGAAGGGGCATTCTGTTGCCATTGTACCTTGAAGAAACATTGTTTCTAGGAATGACCTGTTTACAGTCCCTTTTCAAATGTCCTTGCTTTCCATATCCAAAACATCTAACATTCCTCAAACCTTTTGAAATTGCTTCTCCTACCTACGTATCATTATGCTGATGAGATTAAACATTAACCATGTCTCTAATCCAATCTTCCAAAGGTGCAGATCTTGCCTTTAACAGCCTGATTATTGTTTTTCATGCTGCATTCGCATTCTCAAAGACCAAAGATTCAATTATTATCTTACTAGCTTCTGAATCTGGGACCATTCTCTTTACTGCTGAAGCCAGTCTTTGTAAAAAAATCTGTGAAAGCTTCTTTTGGGCCTTGTACCACCTTTGTAAATGACTCAGATTTTTCCTGGTTCCTCAACTATGCCCCATGCATTCAAGGCTGCTGTTCGACATAAAATTGGGGTTTGGACATCATATAAACATTGTGTTTGTGCTGAAGCATATTGACCTTCTCCAATAAGCTGATCCAGGCAGACTTGTATTCCTTTATTCCTCCACAGTTTTTCTATGTTTTTAGCTTCATCCTTGAACCAAGTTAGCCACTAAAGCCTTTGAATGGATTCAAGAACAGCTTGTGCCAGCTCCCGCCAGTCCTGTGGTAGAATCCTATTGTTTGTTGACCAAGAGTTTAACCTTTGCTTTACATATGGGGAATGCATGCCATAAGATACTATTGCCTCCTTAAACCTTTGTAAACCTAACATTTCAATTGGAGCCCAAATATTTTGTGTAGTCATTTGATCAGGCAACTGCTGTACGGTTAATGGACAAACTAAGGGTGACTGTGTGAAAACAGGCTTTCTTTCTGTAACCCTAAGATCCAATCTTGAAGCAACTTCACTGTTAGTTTCTTCTGTCTGAGTTTTTACAGGTTTAACAAGTTTTTCTAAAGCTGTCACCATGGCACTTAAATTGACTATCTTTTTAAATAGTAAAATGAGGATAAGCATAGTAATAAAATGCATAATTCAATCAACATTAATCTTTGCATATAGCTGTTCCATTGTCAGACTGTCTAAAATTGCAAACAAAGCCAAATTTTCTTCCAATATACACAGAAAACCCATTTTTTTAATGTGCAAAAAAATTTTTTTAAATAGTTTCCTTTAAAATATCTCATATGTTAAGTGACTTACCAAGTCCATTGTAGAACAGTACCGATCCGAGGGAATCTCAAAACAGCCACCTAGTGTCCAAGGTGTGAGTCCAGAGAGAGAGAGAGAGAGAGAGAGAGAGAGAGAGAGAGAGAGAGAGAGAGAGCACGCAAGAATCGTAGCTGCAAGTTCTGCCTAAGAGCTTAAATCCAGCCACGTGTTCCCGCTTGAGCTTAGTCAAGCCTTGGCTCTGGCTACCTTAAGCTCCAACCATGTGCGTTGGCTTTACAGGCAGGGGCCATGTTCGGCAGGGAAGGCCTGAGTTGTTTGTATCACTGGCTTTAAGCAAGTAGCTCAAGGTTAGTCCGGCCTGAGGCCAAGCCAACCTGGGCCCGGGCTACGGAGCCGGCCGCCCTGGCGGGAAACCAGACCTGCCTGGCGCTCTGGCAGGAAACCGGACCTTCCGCCAAGCCAAGTTAAGCGGTTTTTAATGGATTCTTGTCAGGTTGGGCGCCAAATGTAGATGTATCCAAACGTCTTATTAAATAAGATACACAGAGCCAATTAAGAGAAGAAAGCCAAGAGGTCAGAGCTAAGAGCCTCACCCTTCCTGCTTCAGTGATCCTTTCAGTCAAGAGAGCTCTCTGAAAAGGACCTACTTCCGAAGTGTATGTCTTTATATAGTCTAGCTGTTCTGCCTTCTCATTGGTTGTAAACCAAAACACGTGACTGCCTTGTCACTGCCTGTATGTACCGCCCTCTAGGTCCTTAAAGGCAAGTGCCACTAATGCCAGGCACTTGCTATGGCTCTAATAGCTCTGACCACCAGGCAATTTTATATATTAACATACAATTAAAATCACATTTCAATACAAATAATATACCACCACACGAGCTTGTGTTTGTTCCCCATTCATAAACGCAGTTGAATCACATGCAGTTTTTGATACTACTAACAAGAGTTGTTTTCTGGTAAGGAAAGTCACTATTGCACTCCCATTGCCATATACACTGCAAATAGCACTCGCATCTGTTCCCAGCAAGTACAGTGCATTGGACTGAAGAGAAGCTACTGTTCATGTCAGTTTCCTAAGAAGAGTTGAACTAGATATGGCCCATTTGTTTAAGAAGCACAGATCATTTTTTCTGAAAAGTTCACTTTCTGGATCTATAGGAAAGAGAGTAGAGTAGAAGAGTGCTCTTTTCAAAAGAGCAAAGTGTGTTTCTTGTAAGGTGATCTAGTGTTTGTTTCCCACTCATGAATGGAGATGAATAACATGCAGTTTCTGGTCCTATGAGCAAGAGTTGTTTTCTGGTAAGTAAAGTCATTATTGCACTCCCATTGCCATACAAAGTACAAATAGCACTCGCATCTGTTTCCAGCAAGCACAGTGTATTGGACTGAAGAGAAGCTACAGTTCTTGTCAGTTTCCTAAGAAGAGTTTAAATAGATATGGCCCAAGTGTTTAGGAAGCACAGTACTTTAGTTCTGAAAATCTCAATGTTTGGCCCTATAGGAAACAGAGTAGAGTAGAAGAGGGCTCTTTTCTCAAAAGCAGAGTGTGTTTCTTGTAAGGTGAGCTAGTGTTTGTTTCCCATTCATAAACAGACTTGAATCACATGCAGTATCTGGTCTTATGAGCAAGGTGGTTTTCTGGTAAGGAAAGTCACAATAGCGCTCCCATTGACATACACAGAGCAAATAGCACACGTGTCTATTCCCAGCAAGTACAGTGTATTGGACTGAAGAGAAGCTACTTTTCATGTCAGTTTCCTAAGCAGAGTTGAACTAGATATGACCCATGTGTTTAGGTCTTTTGTTCTGAGCAAGCTCGGTGTTCTGGCCCTATAGTAAACAGAGAAGAGTAGAAGAGTGCTCATTTCTCAAAAGCAAAGTGTGTTTCTTGTAAGGCGAGCTAGTGTTTGTTTTCCATTCATAAACGGAATTGAATCTCATGCAGTTTCTTGTCCTACGAAGAAGAGTTGCTTTCAGGTAAGGAAAGTGAATATTGTGCTCCCATTGACATACACAGTGCAAATAGCACTTGCGTCTGTTCCCAGCAAGTACAGAGTATTGGACTGAAGAGAAGCTACTGTTCTTGTCAGTTTCCTAAGCAGACTTGAACTAGGTATGGGTTGTGTGTTTAGTAAGCACAGTTCTTTTGTTCTGAGCAAGCTCCCTGTCCTTGCCATCTAGGAAACACAGTATTGTAAAAGAGTGCTCTTCTCTCAAAAGGAGAGTGTGTTTCTTGTAAGACGAGCTACTATTTGGTTCACATTCATAAATGGTGTTGAATCACATGCAGTTTCTGGTCCTATGACAAAAATTGTTTTCTGGTAAGGAAAGTGACTATTGTGCTCCCATTGACATACACGATGCAAATAGCACGGGTGTCTGTTCCAAGCAAGTACAGTATATTGGTCTGAGCATAAGCTACAGTTCTTGTCAGTTTCCTAAGCAGAGTTGAAATAGATAGGGCCCGTGTGTGGAGGAAGCACAGTTCTTTTGTTCTAGGCAATCTCACTGTTCTGGCCCTATAGGAAAAGAGTAGAATAGAAGAGTGCTTTTTTCTCAAAAGCAGATTGTGTTTCTTGTTCGGCAATGTAGTGTTGGTTATCACTACATAAATGGAGCTGAATTACATGCATGTTCTGGACTTAAGTTCAAGACTTGTTTTCTGGTAAGTATAGTCTTTATTGCGCTCCCATTGCCATTCAAAGTACAAATAGCACTCACGTCTGTTCCCAGCAAGTACAGTGTATTGGGCTGAAAAGTAGCAAATGTTCTTGTCAGTTTCGTTAGCAGAGTTCAACTAGGTATGGCCTGATTTTTTAGTAAGCACAGTTCTTTTGTTCTGAGCAAGCTCACTGTTTTGGCCCTGTAGGAAACAGAGTAGAGAGGAGTGCTCTTTTTCAAAAGCAGAGTGTGTTTCTTGTAAGGCTAGTGAGTGTTGGTTTCCCATTCATAAACCGAGTTCAATCACATGCAGTTTCTGGTCCTACGAACAAGAGATGTTTTCTGGTAAAGAAAGTCACTAATGCGCTCCCATTGCCATACATAGTGCAAATAGCATTCAGGTCTGTTTAAAGCAAGTACAGTGTTTCAGACTGAAAAGAAGCTACTGTTCTTGTCAGTTTCCTAAGCAGAGTTGAACTAGATATGGCATTTGTTTGTAGGAAGCACAGTTCTTTTGTTTTGAGCAAACTCACTGTTCTGGCTGTATAGGAAACAGAGTAGAGTAGAAGAGTGCTCTTTTTTTCAAAAACAGAGTGTGTTTTTTGTAAGGCTAGTTCTTGTTTGTTTCCCATTCATAAACGGAGTTGAATCACATGCAGTTTCTGCTCCTACTAGCAAGAATATTTTTCTGGTAAGAAAAGTCACTATTGCACTACCAATGCCATACACAGTGAAAATAGCACTCTCGTCTGTTCCCAGCAAGTACAGTGTATTGTGCTGAAGAGAAGCTACTGTTCTTGTCAGTTTCCAAAGCAGAGTTGACCTAGATAAGTGCCGTGTGTGTAGGAAGCACAGTTTTTTTGTTTTGAGCAAGCACTTTGTTCTGCACCTATAGGAAACAGAGCAAAATGTGCTCATTTCTCAAAAGCAGAGTGTGTTTCTTGTAAGGCCAGCTAGTGTTTTTTTTTTCTCATTCAAAAAACGGAGTTGAATCACATGTAGTTTCTGGTCCTTTGACAAAGAGTTGTTTTCTGGTAAGGAAAGTCACTATTGCACTCCCATTGACTTACACAGTGCAAATAGCACATGCGTTTGTTTTCAACAGGTACAGTGTATTGGACTGAAGAGAAGGTCATGTTCTTGTCAGTTTCCTAAGCAGAGTTGAATTAGATATGGTCCATGTGTGGAGGATCCACAGTTCTTTTGTTCTGAGCAATCTCATTGTTCTGACCCTTTAGGAAACACAGTAGAGTAGAAGTGTGCTCTTTTCTCAAAAGCAGAGTTTGCTTCATGTTAAGCGAGATTGTGATGCTTTCCCATCATAAATAAAGTCGAATCACATGCAGTTTCTGGCCCTACAGGTTAGAGTTGTTTTCTGGTAAGGAATGTCACTATTGTGCTCCCTTTGCCATACACAGTACAAATAGCCCTCACATTTGTTCCCAGCAAGTACAGTGTATTGGGCTGAAGAGAAGTTAATGTTCTTGTCAATTTCGTAAGCAGAGTTGAACTAGGTGTGGCCGGTGTGAGTAGGAAGCACAGATTTTTGTTTAGAGCAAGCTTGCTGTTCTGGCCCTGCAATAAACAGAGTAGAGTAGAAGAGTGCTCTTTTCTCAAAAGCAGAGTCTGTTTCTAGTAAGGCGTGCTAGTGTTGTTTCACAATAATAAATGGTGTAGAATCATATGCAGTGTCTGGTGCCATGAGCAAGAGTTGTTTTCTTGTAAAGGAAGTCACTATTTGCTCCCAATGACATACACAGTGCAAATAGCCCTCACGTCTTTTCTCAGCAAGTACAGTGTATTGAAAGGAAGATAAGCTACTGTTCTTGTCAGTTTCCTTAGCAGAGTTGAACTAGATATGGCCCGTTTGTTTTGAAACGCAGTTCCTTTGTGCTGAGCAAGCTCACTGTTCTGGCCCTATAAGGAACAGAGTAGAGTAGAAGAGTGCTCTTTTTTCAAAAGCGGAGTGTGTTCCTTGTAAGAAGATGTAGGGTTGGATTCTACTACAAAAATGGAGTTGAATCACATGCAGTTTCTTGTATTAAGAGCAAGAGTTGTTTTCTAGTAAGGAAAGTCACTATTGCACTCATATTGCCATACACAATGCAAATAGTACTCGTGTCTTTTCCCAGCAATTACAGTATATTGGACGGAAGAGAAGCTACTCTTCTTGTCAGTTTCCTAAGCAGAGTTGAACTAGATATGGCCCGTGTGTGTAGGAAGCACTGTAATTTTATTCTGAGCAACCTCACTGCTCTGGCCCTTTGGAAACACAGTAGAGTAGAAGTGTGTTCCTTTCTCAAAAGCAGAGTGTGTTTTTTGTAAGGCGAGCTAGTGTTGGTTTTGCATTTATAAACGGAGTTGAATCACAGGCAGTTTCTGGTCCTATGAGCCGAAATTTTTTTTCTTCTAAGGAAACTCACTATTGCACTCCCATTGCCATACTCAGTACAAATAGCACTCGTGTATGTTGCGAGCCATGACAGTGTATTGGGCTGAAGTGAAGCTACTGTTCTTGTCAGTTTCCTAAGCAGAGTTGAACTAGATATGGCCCATGTGTATTGGAAGCACAGTTATTTTGTTCTGAGCAAGCTCCCTGTTCTGGCACTGTAGAAAACAGAATAGAGTAGAAGAGTGCTCTTCTCTAAAGCAGAGTGTTTCTTGTAAGGTGAGCTAGTGTTTATTTTCCAATCGTAAAGGGAGTTGAATCACATGCTGTTTCTGGTCATATGAGCAAGAGTTGTTTTCTGGTAAGGAATGTCACCATTGCACTCCCATTGCCATACACAGTGCAAAAAGCACTCGCGTCTGTGCCTAGCAAGTACAGTATATTGGGCTGAAGAGATGCTTCTGTTCTTGTCAGGTTCCTAAGCATAGTAGAACTAGATATAGCCTGTGTGTGTAGGACACGTAATTCTATTGTTATGAGCCAGCTCACTTGGTCGAATAGGAATCAGAGTAGAGTAGAAGAGTGCTCTTTTCTCAAAAACAAAGTGTGTTTCTTGTAAGGCGCGCTAGAGTTTGTTTCCCATTCATAAACGATGTTGAGTCACATGCAGTTTCTGGTCTTTTAGAGCAAGAGTTGTATTCTGGTAAGGAAAGTCACTACTGCGGTCCCAATGCCATACACAATGCAAATAGCACTTGCATCTGTTCCCAGAAAGTACAGTGTATTGGGCTGAAGAGAAGGTACTGTTCTTGTCAGTTTTTTTTGCAGAGTTGAACTAGATAGGGCTTGTGTGTGTAGGAAGCACAGTTCTTTTTTCTGAGCAAGCTCACTCTTCAAGCCATATAGAAAACACAGTAGAGTAGAAGTGTGGTCTTTTCTCAAAAGCAGAGTGTGGTTTTGTCAGGCAAGCTAGTGTTTGTTTCCCATTCATAAACAGAGTTGAATCACATTCAATTTCAGGTCCTATGAGCAAGAGTTATTTTCGGGTAGTGAAAGTCACTATTGTGCTCCCAATGACATACACAGTGCAAATAGCACTCACGTCTGTTCCAAGCAAGTACAGCGTAATTGGACTGAAGAGAAGTTATTGTTCTTTTCAGTTTCCTATGCAGCATTGACTTAGATATGGCCCGTGTGTGTAGGAACCACAGTTCTTTTGTTCTGAGCAAGCACACTGTTCTGACCCTGTAGGAAACACATTAGAGTAGATGTGTGCTCTTTTCTCAAAAGCAGAATTTGTTTCTTATAAGGCGAGATAGTGTTGGTTTCCCATTCATAAATGGAGTGGAATCACATGCACTTTCTGGTCTTACCAGTAAGAGTTGTTTTCTGGTAATGAAATTCACTATTGTGCTCCCATTGCCATACACCGTACAAATAGCCCTCACGTCTGTTCCCAGCAAGCATAGTGTATTGGGATGAGGAGAAGCTAATGTTCTTTTCAGTTTCCTTAGCAGATTTGAACTAGATATGGCCGGAGTGTGTAAGAAGCACAGATTTTTTTTAGAGAAATCTCACTTTTCTGGCCCTGTAGGAAACAGAGTAGAGTAGAAGAATGCTCTTTTCTCAAAAGAAGAGTGTTTTTCTAGTAAGGCATGCTAGTGTTGTTTCACAATCATAAACGTTGTAGAATCACATGTAGTTTCTTGTCCTACGAGCAAGACTTTTTTTCTGGTAAAGAAAGTCACTATTGTGTTCCCAATGTCGTACACAGTGCAAATAGCACTCGCGTCTATTCCCAGGAAGTACAGTGTATTGGACTGAAGAGAAGGTAATATTCTTGCCAGGTTCCTAAGCAGAGTTGAACTAGATATGGGCTGTGTGTGTAGGATCCACAGTTCTTTTGTAATGAGCAAGCTCACTGTTCTGGCTTATAAAACAGAGTAGAGTAGAAGAGTATTCTTTTTTCAAAAGTAGAGTGTGTTTCTTGTAAGGTGAGCTAGCTTTGGTTTCTTATTCATCGACAGAGTTCAGTCACATGCAGGTTCTGGTCTTATGAGTAAGAGTTGTTTTCTTGTAATGAAAGTCTCTATTGCGCTCCCAAAGCCATACACAGTGCAAATAGCACTCGCGTCTGTTCCCAGCAAATACAGTGTATTGGACTGAAGAGAAGTAACAGTTCTTTTCAGTTTCCTAAGCAGAATTGAAAAAGACATGGTCCATCTGTGTAGGAACCAAAGTTGTTGTTGTTTTTTTTTTCTGAGTAAGCACTCTCTTCTGGCTCTATAGGAAATACAGTAGAGTAGAAGTGTGCTCTTTTTCAAAAGCAGAGTGGGTTCTTGTAAGGCGAGCTAGTGTTTTTTTCACATTCATAAAAAGAGTTGGATCACATGCAATTTCTGATCATATGAGCAAAAGTTGTTTTCTAGCAGAGAAAGTCACTATTGCACTCCCTTTGCCATACACAGTGCAAATAGAACTCTCATCTGTTCCCAGCAAGTACAGTGTATTGGACTGAAGAGAAAGTACTGTTCTTGTCAGTTTCTTAAGCAGAGTTGAACTAGACATGGCCCTTGAGTGTTGGAAGCACATTTCCTTTATTGTGAGCAAGCTCACTGTTCTGGCCCTATTGGAAACACAGTAGAGTAGAAGAGTGCTCTTTTCTCAAAACCAGAGTGTGTTTCTAGTAAGACGAGCTAGTGTATGTTTCCCATTCATAAACGGAGTTGAATCACATGCAGTTTTGGTTCTACTATCAAGAGTTGTTTTCTGGCAAGGAAAGTCACTATTGTGCTCCAATTTCCATACACAGTGTAAATAGCACTGGCGTCTGTTCCCAGTAAGTACAATGTATTGGACTGAAGAGAAGGTACTATTCATGTCAGTTTCATAAGCAGATTTGAACTATATATGGCCCATGTTTATGGGAAGCACAATTCTTTTGTTCTGCGCAAGCCCACTGTTCAGGCCCTATAGGAAACACAGTAGAGCAGAAGAGTGCTCTTTTCTCAAAAGCAGAGTGTTTTCCTTGAAAGTTGAGCTAGTGTTGGATTCCCTTTCATAAACAGAGTTTAATCACATGCAGTTTCTTGTCCTATGCTCAAGAGTTGTTTTCTGGTAACGAAAGTCACTATTGCGCTCAAATTGCCGTACAGATATCAAATAGCAGTCGCGTCTTTTCCCAGAAATACAATGTATTGGACAGAAGAGAAGCTACAGTTCTTGTCAGTTTCCTAAGCAGAGATGTACTAGATATGTCCTGTGTGTGTAGGAAACACAGTTCTTTTGTTATGAGCAAGCTCTGGGTTCCGTCTCTATTTTAAACACAGTATTTTAGAAAAGTGCTCTTTTCTCAAAAGCAGAGTGTGTTTTCTGTAAGGGAGCCAGTGTTTGTTTTTCAAAAAGAAGAGGAGTTGAATCACATGCAGTTTCTGGTCCTATGAGTAAGAGTTGTTTTCTGGTAAGGAAAGTCACTATTGTGCTCCCATTGACATACACAGTGCAAATTACACTCACGTATGTTACCTGCGAGTACAATGTATTAGACTGAAGGGAAGCTACTGTTCTTGTCAGTTTCCTAAGCAGAGTTGAACTAGATATGGCCCGTTTTGTGGGAAACACAGTTCTTGTTCTGAACAAGCTAACTATTCTGGTCCTATGGAATCTCTGTATAGTAGAAGAGTGTTCTTTTCTCAAAAGCAGAGTGTGTTTCTTGTAAGCCAAGCTAGTGTTTGTTTCCCATTCATAAACGGAGTTGAATCACATGCAGTTTCTGGTTCTACAAGCAAGTATTGTTTTCTGGTAAGGAAAGTCACTATTCTGTTCATATTGCCATACACAGTGCACATAGCATGTGCGTCTGTTCCCAGGAGGAACAGTGTATTGGACTGAAGAGAAGCTACTGGACTTTTCAGTTTCCTCTTCAGAGTTGAACTAGTTATGGCCCTTTTTTTAGGAAGCACAGTTCTTTTGTTCTGAGCAAACTCACTGTTCTGGCACTATAGGAAATACAGTAGAGTAGAAGAGTTCTCTTTTCTCAAAAGCAGAGTGTGTTTCTTGTAAGACGAGCTAGTGTTTGTTTCCCGATCATAAACGGAGTTGAATTACATGCAGTTTCTGGTCCTACGAGCAAGAGTTGTTTTCTGGTAAGTTAAGTCACTACTGTGCTCCCATTGCCACACTAGGTGCAGGTAGCACTCATGTCTCTTCCCAGCAAGTACAGTGTATTGGACTGAAGAGAAGCTACTGTTCTTGTCAGTTTCATAAGCAGAGTTGAACTCGATATAGTCCCTGTGTGTAGGAAGCACAGTTCTTTTGTTCTGAGCAAGCTCACTGTTCTGGCGCTGTGGAAACACAGTAGAGTAGTAGAGTGCTCTTTTCTCAAAAGCAGAGTGTGTTTCATGTAAGGCAAGCTAGTATTTGTTTCCCATTGATAAACGGTGTTGAATCACATGCAGTTTCTGGTCCTACAAGCAAGAGTTCTTTTCTTGTAAGGAAAGTCACAATTGTGCACCCACTGCCATACACAGTGCAAATAGCACTCGCATCTGTTACCAGGAATTAAAGTGTATTGGAATGAAGAGTAGCTACTGTTCTTGTCACTATCCTATGCAGAGTTGAACTAGATATTGCCCATGTGTGTAGGAAGCACAGTTCATTTATTCTGAGCAAGCTCACTGTTTTGGCCGTATATGAAACAAAGTAGAGTAGAAGAGTGCTCTTTTCTCAAAAGCAGAGAGTGTTTCTTGTAAGGCGAGCTAGTGTTTTTTTTCCCATTCATAAACAAAGTTGAATCACATGCAGTTTCTGGTCCTACGAGCAAGAGTTGTTTTCTGGTATGGAAAGTCACTATTGCACTCCCATTGCCATACACAGTGCAAATAGCACATGCGTCTGTTTCCAGCAATTACAGTGTATTGGACTGAAGTGAAGCTACTGTTCTTGTCAGTTTCCTAAGCCGAGTTGAACAAGATATGTGCTTTGTGTGTAGGAAGCACAGTTCTTTTGTTCTGAGCATGCTCACTCTTCTGGCCCTATAGGAAATACAGTAGAGCAGAAGAGTGCTCTTTTCTCAAAAGCAGAGTGTGTTACTTGTAAAGCAAGGGAGTGTTTGTTTCCCATTTATATACAGAGTTGAATCACATGCAGTTTCTGGTCCTACGAGCAAGAGTTGTTTTCTGGTAAGGAAAGTCACTATTGAGCCCCCATTGCCATATACTGTGCAAATAGCATTTGCGTCTGTTCCCAGCAAGTGCAGTAATTGGAACGAAGAGAAGCTACTTTTCTTGTCACTTTCCTAAGCAGAGTTGAACTACATATTGCTCATGTGTGTAATTAACACATGTCTTTTGTTCTGTGCAAGCTCTCTTCTGGCTCTATAGTAAACAAAATAGAGAAGAAGAGTGCTCTTTTCTAAAAAGCAGATTGTGTTTCTTCTAAGGCGAGCTAGTTTTTGTTTCCCATTCATAAACGTAGTTGAATCACATGCAGTTTCTGGTCCTACAAGCAAGAGTTCTTTTCTGGTAAGGAAATTCACTTTTGTGCTCCCATTGTCATACACCATGCAAAAAGCACTTGCCTCTGTTCCCAGCAAGTACAGTGTACTGGATTGAAGAGAAGCGACTGTTCTTGTTAGTTTCTTCAGCAGAGTTGAACTAGATATGGCTCTTGTGTGTAGGAAGCACAGTTCTTTTGTTCTGAGCAACCTCACTTTTCTGGCCCTATATGAAACAGAGTAGAGTAGAAGAGTTCTCTTCTCTCAAAAGCAGAATGTGTTTCCTGTAAGACGAGCTAGTGTTCGTTTTCCATTTATAAACGTAGATGAATCACATTTAGTTTCTCTTTCTAAGAACCAGAGTTGTTTTCTGTTAAGGAAAGTCACTATTGTGCTCCCATTGCCTGGCATAGTGCAAATAGCACTCACGTCTGTTCCCAGCAAGCAATGTTTGTTTCCCATTCATAAACGGAGTTGAATCACATGCAATTTCAGTTCGTATGAGCAAGAGATTTTTTCTGGTAAGAAAAGTCAATATGCACTCCCATTGAAAAAAACACAGTGCAAATAGCACTCGCATCTGTTCACATCAAGTACAGTGTATTGGCCTGAATAGAAGCAACTGTTCTTGTCAGTTTCCTAAGCAGAGTTGATCTATTTATGGCACGTGCGTGTAGTAAGCACAGTTCTTTTTCTCTGAGCAAGCTCATTCTTCTTGCCCTATGGAAAAACAGTAGAGTAGAAGAGAACTCTTTCTCAAAAGTTTCTTGTAAGGCGAGCTTGTGTTTATTTCCCATTCATAAACGGAGTTGAATCACTTGCAATTTTTGTTCCTACAAGTAAGAGTTGTATTCTGGTAAGGAAAGTCACTAATGCGCTCCTATTGCCATACTCAGTGCAAAATGCACTCACATCTGTTCCCAGGAAGTACAGTGTATTGGATTGAAGAGAAACTACTGTTCTTGCAGGTTTCGTCTGCAGAGTTGAAAGAGATATGGCCCGTGTGTGTAGGAAGCACAGTTTTTTTTATTCTGAATAAACTTACTTTTCTAGCCCTATAGGAAACAGAGTAGAGTAGCAGAGTGCTCTTTTCTGAAAAGTAGAGTGTGTTTCTTGTAAGGCGAGATAGTGTTTGTTTTTCATTCATAAGCAGAGTTGAATCACATGCAGTTTCTGGTCCTACGAGCAAGACTTGTTTTCTGGTAAGAAAAGTCACTTTTGCATTCCCTTTGCCATAGACAGAGCAAATAGCACTTGCTTCTGTTCCCAGCAAGTGTAGTGTATTGAACTGGAGAGAAGATACTTTTCTTTTCAGTTTCCTAAGCAGAGTTGAACTAGATATGATCTGTGTGGGTAGGAAGCACAGTTCTTTTGTTCTGAGCAAGTTCACTGTTCTGGACCTGTGGAAACACAGTAGAGTAGAAGAGTGCTCTTTTCTCAAAAGCAGAGTGTATTTCTTGTAAGGTGAGCTTGTGTTTGTTTCCCATTCATAAATGGAGTTGAACCACATGAACTTTCTATTCGTAGGAGCAAGAGTTGTTTTCTGGTATGGAAAGTCAATATTGTGTTCCCTTTGCCATACACATTGCAAATAGTACTCGCATCTGTTCCCAGCAATTACAGTTTATTGGCTTGAAGAGAAGCTACTCTTCTTGTCAGTTTCCCAAGCAGAGTGAACTAGATGTGGCCTGTGTTTTTCAGAAGCACCGTTCTTTTTTTCTGAGTAAGCTCTCTCTTCTGGCCTTACGGGAATACAGGGGAAGAGAAGAATGCTCTTTACTCATAAGCAGAGTGTGTTACCTTAAGGCAAGCTAGTGTTTCTTTCCCATTCATAAACAGAGTTGAATCACATGCCATTTCTGGTCCCATGAGCAAGAGTTGCTTTCTGGAAAGGAAAGTCACTATTGCGCTACCATTGCCATACACAATGCAAATAGCACTCGAGTCTGTTCCCAGCAAGTACAGTGTATTGGAATGAAGAGAAACTACTGTTCTTGTCAGTTTCTAAGCAGAGTTGTAGTAGATATGGCCCGTGTGTGCAGGAATCACAGTTCTTTTACTCTGAGCAACCTAACTCTTCTGGCCCTATGGAAACACAGTAGAGTAGAAGAGTGCTCTTTAACAAAAGCAGAGTGTGTTTCTTGTAAGGTGAGCTAGTGTTTGTTTCCCATTCATAAACGGAGTTGAATCACATGTAGTTTCTGGTCCTATGAGCAAGAGTTATTTTCTGGTAACGAAAGTCACTATTGTGCTCCCATTGACATAAACAATGCAAATAGCCCTCAAGTCTGTTCCCAGCAAGTACAGTGTATTGAACTGAAGAAAACATACTGTTCTTGTCAATTTTCTAAGAAGAGTTGAACTAATTTTGGCCCGTGAGAGTAGGAAGTACAGTTCTTTTGTTCTTAGCAAGCTCATAGTTCTGGCTCCATAGAAAAAAAGTATAGTAGAAGAGTGCTCTTATTGCAAAAGCAGAGTGGGTTTTTTTACGACGTGCTAGTGTTTGTTTCCCATTCATATACTGTGTTGAATCACATGCAATTTCTGGTCCTAATAGCAAGAGTTATTTTCTGGTAAGGAAAATCACTATTGTGGTCCCATTGGCATACACAGTGCAAATAGAACTCACGTCTGTTCCCGCAGGTACAGTGTATTGGAATGAAGAGAAACTACTCTTCTTGTCAGTTTCCTAAGCAGAGTTGAACTAGATGTGTCCTGTGTGTGTAGGAATCACAGTTTGTTTGTTCTGTGCAAATCTCTGTTCTGGAACTATATGAAACAAAGTGGGGTAGAAGATTGTTTTTTTCTCAAATCAGAGTGTGTTTCTTATAAGGCGAGCTAGTGTTGGTTTCCCATTCATAAACGGAGTTGAATCACATGCAGTTGGTGATTCTATGAGCAACAGTTGTTTTCTGTTAAGGAAAGTCACTATTGTGCTCCCATTGCCATACACAGTGCAAATAGCACTCGCTTCTGTTCCCAGTAATTACAGTGTATTGGACTGTCTAGAGGATACTGTTCTTCCCAGTTTCCTAAGTAGACTTGAACTAGATGTGGCCCGTGTGTGTAGGAAGCACAGTTCTTTTGTTCTGAGGAAGCTCACTGTTCTGGCCCAATAAGAAACACAGTAGAGTAGAAGAGTGCTCTTTTCTCAAAAGCAGAGTGTGTTTCTTGTAAGGAGAGCTAGTGTTTGTTTCCCAGTCATAAACCGAGTTCCATCACACTCAGTTTCTGGTTGTATGAGCAATAGATATTTTCTGCTAAGAAAAGTCACTATTGTGCTCCCATTGACATACATTGCAAATAGCACTCACATCTGTTCTCAGCAAGTACAGTGTATTGGACTAAGGAGAAGGTACTGTTCTTCTCAGTTTTCTAACCAGAGTTGAACTAGATATGGCCCGTGTATGTAGGAAGCACAGTTCTTTTCTTTTGAGCAATCTCACTGTTCTGGCCCTATAGGAAACACAGTAGAGTAGAAGAGTGCTCTTTTCTCAAAAACAGACTGTGTTTCTTGAATGGCGAGCTAGAGTTTTTTCCCATTCATAAACGGAGTGGACACACATGCAGTTTCTGGTCGTACTAGCAAGAGTTGTTTTGTGGTAAGGAAAGACACTATTGTGTTCCCATTGCTTTACACAGTGCAAATAGTACTCGCGTCTGTTTCCAGCATGTACTGTGTATTGTACTGTAGAGAAGCTACTGTTCTTGACAGTTTCCTAAGCAGAGCTGCACTAGATGTAACTGGTCCTATGAGCAAGAGACGTTTTCTGGTAAAGAAAGTCACTGTTGTACTCCTATTGCCATACTGAGTGCTAATAGCACTCGTATCTGTTCCAAGCAAGTACAGTGTATTGGACTGAAGAGAAGGTACTGTTCTTCTCAGTTTCTAAGCAGAGATGAACTAGATGAGTCCTGAGTGAGCAGGAAGCACAGTTTTTTTGTTCGGAGCAAGCTCACGATCCAGGCCCTCTAGGAAACACCATAGAGTAGAAGAGTACTCTTTTCTCAAAAGCAGCGTGTGTTTCTTGTAAGGCGATCTAGTGTTTGTTTCCCATTCATAAACGGAGATGAATTTCATGAAGTTTCTAGTCCTATGAGCAAGAGTTGTTTTCTGGTAAGGAAAGTCACTATTTTGCTCCCATTGCCATACACAGAGGAAATAGCACTCGTGTCTCTTCCCAGAAAGTACAGTGTATTGGACTGAAGAGAAGCTACTCTTCTTGTCAGTTTCCTAAGCAGAGTTGAACTAGATATGCCCTGTGTAGGAAGCACAGTTCTTTTGTTCTCAGCGAGCTCACTATTTTGGCCTGTAGGAAACACAGTAGAGAGGAAGAGTGCTCTTTTCTCAGAATCAGAGTGTGTTTCTTGGAACACGAGGTAGTGTTGGTTTCTCATTCATAAATGGAATTGAATCACATGCAGTTTCTGGTCCTATGTGCAAGAGTTGTTTTCTGGTAAGGAAAGTCACTATTGTGCTACCTTTGCCAAACACAGTGCAAATAGCATTGTGTGTGTTCCCAGCAAGTACAGTGTATTGGACTGAAGAGAAGCTACTGTTCTTGTCAGTTCCTAAGCAGAGTTGAACTAGATATGGCCCCTGTGTGTAAGAAGCACAATTCTTTTGTTCTGAATATGCTCACTCTTCTGGCCATATAGGAAACACGATAGAGTAGAAGAGTGCTCTTTTCTCAAAAGCAGAGTGTGTTTCTTAAAGGTGAGCTAGTGTTTGTTTCCAATTCATAAACGGAGTTGAATCACATGCAGTTTCTGGTCCTATGAACAAGTGTTGTTTTATGGTAAGGAAAGTCACTATTGTGCTACCATTGTCATATACTGTGCAAATATCACTCGCGTCTATTATCAGAAAGTACAGTATATTGGACTGAAGAGAAAATACTCTTCTTGTCAGTTTCCTAAGCAGAGTTGAACTAGATATGGCATGTGTGTTTAGGAAGCACTGTTCTTTTGCTCTGAGCAAGCTCACTGTTCTGACCCTATAGGAAACTCTGTAGAGTAGAAGAGAGCTCTTTTCTCAAAAGCAGAATGTGTTTCTTGGAGGCGAGCTAGTGTTTGTTTCCAATTCATAAATGGAGTTCAATCCCATGCAGTTTCTGGTCCTATGTGCAAGAGTTATTTTCGGTTAAGGAAAGTCACTATTGTGCTCCCATTGCCATAAACAGTGCAAATAGCACTCGCATCTCCTCCCAGCATGTACAGTGTATTGGACTGAAGAAAAGCTACAGTTCTTGTCATTTTCCTAAGATGAGTTGAACTAGATATGGCTTGTGTGTGTAGGAAGCACAGTTCTTTTTTTTCGAGCAAGTTCACTGTTCTGGCCCTATAGGAAACTCATTAGAGTAGAAGAGTGCTCTTTCCTCAAAAGCAGATTGTGTTTCTTGTAAGTTGAGCTAGTGTTTGTTTCCCATTCATAAACGGAGTTGAATCACATGCAGTTTCTGGTGCTATGAGCAAGAGTTGTTTTCTGGTAAGGAGAGTCACTATTGTGCTCCCATTGTCTTACATAATGCAAATTTCACTCTTGTCTGTTCCCATCAAGTAGTGTGTTGGACTGAAGAAAAGCTACTGTTCTTGTCAGTTTCCTAGGTAGAGTTGAACTAGATATGGCCTGTGTGAGTAGGATGCACAGTGCTTTTGTCCTGAGCAAGCTCACTGTATTGGCCCGATAGGTACACAGTTGAGTAGATGAGGGCTCTTTTCTCAAAACCAGAGTGTGTTACTCGGAAGGCGAGGTAGTGTTTGTTTCCCATTCATAAACGAAGTTTAGTCACATGCAGTTTCTGGTCCTCCGTGTGGATTGAGTTTTCCTGCCTGGCCCAAAGTCACGGAAAATCTCTCTCACCTCCTAGTCCCACAGCCGCACAGACCTGAGCAAGTAAACACAGAGACTTATATTACTTACAAACTGTATGGCCATGACAGGCTTTTTGCTAACTGTTCTTACAGCTTAAATTAATCCGTTTCTATAAATCTATACCTTGCCACATGGTTTGTGGCTTACTGGCATCTTCACTAGCTGTTTGTCATCATGGAGGCTGTAAGTGTCTCTCTGACTCAGCCTTCCACTTCCCAGCTTTATTCTCCTCCTTGTCCCGCCTACACTTCCTGCCTAGCCAATGGCCAATGAGTGTTTTACTTACTGACTAGTCAGGAACACATTTGCCATATAGAACATCCCACAGCACGTATGCACAAGAGTTGTTTTCTGGTAAAGAAAGACACTATTGAGCTCCCATTGCCATACACAGTGCAAATAGCTCTCTCATCTGTTCCCCTCAAGTACAGTGTATTTGGCTGAATAAAAGTTATTATTCTTGTCAGCTTCATAAGCAGTTTTGAACAAGATATATCCCATGTTTGTAGGAAGCACAGTTCTTTTGTTCTGAGCAATCTCACTCTTCTGGCCCTATAGGAAACTCAGTAGAGTAGAAGAATGCTCTTTTCTCAAAAGCAGAATGTGTTTCCTGTAAGGCAAGCTAGTATTTGTTTCCCATTCATAAACGAAGCTGAATCACATGCAGATAATGGTCCTACGAGACAGAGTTGTTATTTGGTATACAAGTCATTATTGTGCTCCCACTGCAATACACTGTGCAAATAGCACTCGTGTCTGTTCCCATCAAGTACAGTGTATTGGACTGAACAGAAGGTACTGTTCTTGTCAATTTCCTAAACAGAGTTGAACTAGATATGGCCCGTGTGTTTAGGAAGCATAGTTTTTTTTTCTAAGCAAGCTCACTGTTCTGAACCTACAGGAAACACAGTAGAGTAGAAAAGTACTCTTTACACAAAAGCACAGTGTGTTTCTTGTAAGGCGAGCTAGTGTTTGTTTCCCATTCATAAAAGGAGTGAATCACATTCAGTTTCTCATCCTACGAGCAAGAGTTGTTTTCTGGTAAGGATAGTCACTATGGTGCTTCCATTGCCATTCAGAGTGCAAACAGCACTTGCGTCTGTTCCAAGCAAGTGCAGTGTATTGGACTGAAGAGAAGGTACTGTTCTTGTCAGTTTCCTAAACAGAGTTGAGCCAGATATGGCCCGTGTGTGTAGGAAGTACAGTTCTTTGTTCTGAGCAAGCTAGCTCTTCTGGCCGCACAGGTATCACAGAAGATTAGAAGAGTGCTCTTTTCTCAAAATCAGAGTGTGCTATTAGTAATGCGAGTTGCTATTTGTTTCCCATTCATAAACGGAGTTGAATCACGTGCAGTTTCTGGACCTATGAGCAAGAGTTTTTTTATGGAAAGGAAAGTCACTATTGGGCTCCCACTGCCATACACAGTTCAAATAGCACTTGCATCTCTTCCCAGCAAGTACAGTGTATTTGACAGAACAGAAGCTACTGTTCTTGTCACTTTCCTAAGCTGAGTTGAACTAGATATGACCTGTGTGTGTAGGAAGCACTGTTCTTTTGTTCTGAGGAAGCTCACTGTTCTGGCCCTATAGGAAACACAGTAGTGTAGAAGAGTGCTCTCTTCTCAAAATCAGAATGTGTTCCCTGTAAGGAGAGTTGTTGTTTTTTTTCCCATTCATAAATGGATGTTCATCACATGCAGTTTCTGGTCGTATGAGCAAGAGTTGTTTTCTGGTAAGAAGTCACTATTGCACTCCCATTGCCATACACAGTTCAAATAGCACTCATGTCTATTCCCAGCAGGTACAGTTTATTGGACTGAAGAGAAGGTACTGTTCTTGTCAGTTTCCTAAGCAGAGTTGAACTTGATATGGCCCGTGTGTGTAGGAAGCACAGTTCTTTTGTTCTGAGCAAGCTAACCCTTCTGGCCCTATAGGAAACACAGTAGAGAAGAAGTTTGTTCTTTTCACAACAGCAGAGTGTGTTTCTTGGAAGGTGAGCAAGTGTTTCCTTCCCATTCATAAAAAGAGTTGAATCACATACAGTTTCTGGTCCTATGAGCAAGAGTTGTTTTCTGGTAAGGAAAGTCATTATTGTGCTCCCATTGCCATATACAGTGTAAATAGCACTCGTGTCTCTTCCTATCAAGTAGAGTGTATTGGATTGAAGAGAAGCTACTGTTCTTGTCAGTTTCCTAAGCAGAGTTGAACTAGATATGGCCCGTGTGTTTAGGAAGCACAGTTCTTTTGTTCTGAGCAAGCTCACTCTTCTTGCCTTATAGGAAACACAGTAGAATAGAAGAGTGCTCTTTTCTCAAAAGCAAAGTGTGTTTGTTGTAAGGCGAGCTAGTGTTTGTATCCCATTCATAAACCTTGTTGAATCACATGCAGATAATGGTCCTAGGGGACATTGTTGTTATCTGGTATGAAAGTCACTATTGTGCTCCCATTGACATACACTGTGCAAATAGCACTCGAGTCTGTTCCCAGCAGTACAGTGTTTTGGACTGATGAGAAGCTACTGCTCTTGTTAATATTCTAAGCAGAGTTGAACTAGATATGGCCCATGTGGTTAGGAAGCATAGTTCTTTTTTTCTGATCAAGCACACTGTTCTGGCCCTATAGGAAACACACTAGAGTAGAAGAGTGCTCTTTTCTCAAAAGCAGAGTGTGTTTCTTGTAAGGAGATCTAGTGTTTGTTTCCCATTCATAATAGGAATTGAATCACATTCAGTTTCTGGTCCTATGAGCAAGAGTTGTTTTCTAGTAAGGAAAGTCACTGTTGCACTCCCATTGTCATACACAGTTCAAATAGCACTCATGTCTGTTACCTGCAAGTACAGTGTATAGGACTGAAGAGAACGTACTGTACTTGTGAGTTTCCTAAGCAGAGTTGCACTAGATATGGCCCATGTGTGTAGGAAGTACAGTTCTTTGATCTGAGCAAGCTCACTGTTCTGGCCGTGTAGGAAACACAGTAGATTAGAAGAGTACTCTTTTCTCACAAGCAGAGTTTGTTTCTTTTAAGGTGAGCTAGCGATTTTTTCCCCAATCATAAACAGAGTTGAATCACATGCAGTTTCTGGACCTATGAGCTAGAGGTGTTTTCTGGTAATGAAAGTCACTGCTGCACTCCCATTGCCATACAGAGTGCAAATAGCACTTGGGTCTGTTCCAAGCAAGTACAGTGTTTTGAACTGAAGAGAAGCTACTGGTCTTGTCAGTTTCCTAAGCAAAGATTAACTAGTAATGGCTCTTGTGTGTAGGAAGCACAGTTTTTTTGTTCTGAGCAAGCACACTGTTCTGGCCCTATAGGAAACACAGTAGAGTAGAAGAGTGCTCTTTTCTCAAAAGCAGAGTGTATTTCTTAAGGCGAGCTAGGGTTTGTTTACCATTCACAAACAGAGTTGAATCACATGCAGATAATGGTCCTATGAGACAGAGTTGTTATCTGGCATACATGTCACTATTGTGCTCCCAAAGCCATACACAGTGCAAATAGCTCTCTCATCTGTTCCCCTCAAGTACAGTGTTTTGGGCTGAAGAAAAGCTATTGTTCTTGTCAGCTTCATAATCAGATTTGAACTATATATATCCCGTGTTTTTAGGAAAAACTTTTCTTTTGTTCTGAGCAAGCTCACTCTTCTGGCCTTATAGGAAACACAGTAGAGTAGAAGAGTGCTCTTTTCTCAAAAGAACAGTGTGTTTCTTGTAAGCCGAGCTAGTCTATGTTTCCCATTCATGAACGGAGTTGAATCACATGCAGTTTCTGTTCCCACGAACAAGAGTTGTTTTCTTTAAAAGAAAGTCACTATTGTGCTCAATTACCATACACAGCGCAAATAGCACTCCTGTTTGTTTGCAGCAAGTACAGTGTATTGGACTGAAGAGAAGCTACTGTTCTTGTCATTTCCTAAGCAGAGTTGAACTAGATATAGCCCGTGTGTGTAGGGAGCACAGTTCTTTTCTTCTGAGCAAGCTCATTGTTCTGGCCCTATAGGAAACACAGTGGAGTAGAAGAGTGCTCTTTTCTCAAAAGCAGAGTGTGCTTATTTTAAGGCGAGCTAGTGTTTGTATTCTTTTCATAAACGGAGTTGAATCACATGCAGTTTCTGTTCCTATGAGCAAGAGTTGTTTTCTGGTAAGGAAAGTTACTATTGCACTCATATTGCCATACAGAGTACAAATAGCAATTGTGTCTGATCCAAGCAAGTACATTGTGTTGAACTGAAGAGAAGCTACTGTTTTTGTCAGTTTCCTAAGCAGAGCTGGACTAGTAATGGCCCGTGTGTGTAGGAAGCACAGTTCTTTTGTTCTGAGCAAGCACACTGTTCTGGCACAATAGGAAAAACTGTAGCGTAGATGAGTGCGATTTTTTCAAAAGCAGAGTGTGTTCCTTGTAAGGCGATCTAGTGTTTGTTTCACATTCATAAACGGAGCTGAATCACATGCTGTTTCTGGTCCTATGAGCAAGAGTAGTTTTCTGGTAGGATAGTCATTATTGTGCTCCAATGGCCACACACAGTGCAAATATCACTCCCGTCTCTTCCCATCAAGTACAGTGTATTGGACTGAAGAGAAACTACTGTTCTTGTCAGTTTCTAAGCAGAGTTGTAATAGGTATGGCCCGTGTGTGCAGGAATCACAGTTCTTTTACTCTGAGCAACCTAAATCTTCTTGCCCTATGGAAACACAGTAGAGTAGAAGCGAGCTCTTTTATCAAAAGCAGAGTGTGTTTCTTGTAAGGCGAGCTAGTGTTTGTTTCCCATTCATAAACGGAGTTGAATCACATGTAGTTTCTGGTCCTATGAGCAAGAGTTATTTTCTGGTAAGGAAAGTCACTATTGTGCTCCCATTGCCATACACAATGCAAATAGCTCTCGCGTCTGTTCCCAGCAAGTACAGTGTATTGAACTGAAGAAAACATACTGTTCTTGTCAATTTCTAAGAAGAGTTGAACTAATTATGGCCCGTGAGAGTAGGAAGTACAGTTCTTTTGTTCTTAGCAAGCTCACAGTTCTGGCTCCATAGAAAAAAAGTATAGTAGAAGAGTGCTCTTTTTGCAAAAGCAGAGTGAGTTTTTTGTAAGACGTGCTAGTGTTTGTTTCCTATTCATATACGGTGTTGAATCACATGCAATTTCTGGTCCTAAGAGCAAGAGTTATTTTCTGGTAAGGAAAATCACCATTGTGGTCCCATTGGCATACACAGTGCAAACAGAACTCGCGTCGGTTCCCAGCAGGTACAGTGTATTGGACTGAAGAGAAACTACTCTTGTTGTCGGTTTCCTAAGCAGAGTTGTACTAGATGTGTCCCGTGTGTGTAGGAATCACAGTTCGTTTGTTCTGTGCAAATCTCTGTTCTGGAACTATAGGAAACAAAGTAGGGTAGAAGATTGCTCTTTTCTCAAATCAGAGTGTTTCTTATAAGGCGAGCTAGTTTTGGTTTCATAAACAGAGTTGAATCACATGCAGTTGGTGATTCTATGAGCAACAGTTATTTTCTGTTAAGGAAAGTCACTATTTTGCTCCCCTGCCATACACAGTGCAAATAGCACTCCCTTTGTTCCCAGTAATTACAGTGTATTGGACTGACTAGAGGATACAGTTCTCCTCAGTTTCCTAAGCAGACTTGAACTAGATGTGACCCGTGTGTGCAGGAAGCACAGTTCTTTTGTTCTGAGGAAGCTCACTGTTCTGGCCCAATAGGAAACACAGTAGAGTAGAAGAGTGCTCTTTTCTCAAAAACAGAGTGTGTTTCTTGAATGTCGAGCTAGCGTTTTTTTCCCATTCATAAACGGAGTAGACACACATGCATTTTCTGGCCATACTAGCAAGAGTTGTTTTCTGGTAAGGAAAGACACTATTGTGTTCCCATTGCTATACACAGTGCAAATAGTACTCGCATCTGTTTCCAGCATGTACTGTGTATTGTACTGTAGAGAAGCTACTGTTCTTGACAGTTTCCTAAGCAGAGTTGCACTTGATGTAACTGGTCCTATGAGCAAGAGATGTTTTCTGGTAAAGAAAGTGACTATTGTACTCCGATTGCCATACAGAGTGCAAATAGCACTCGCGTCTGTTCCAAGCAAGTACAGTGTATTGGACTGAAGAGAAGGTACTGTTCTTGTCAGTTTCTAAGCACAGATGAACTAGATGAGTCCCGTGTGAGCAGGAAGCACAGATTTTTTGTTCGGAGCAAGCTCATGGTTCAGGCCCTATAGGGAACACCTATGGAGTAGAGTAGAAGAGTAATCTTTTCTCAAAAGCAGCGTGTGTTTCTCTAAGGCGATCTAGTGTTTGTTTCTCATTCATAAACGGAAATGAATTTCATGAAGTTTCTAGTCCTATGAGCAAGAGTTGTTTTCTAGTAAGGAAAGTCACTATTTCGCTCCCATTGCCATACACAGAGCAAATAGCATTCGTGTCTCTTCCCAGAAAGTACAGTGTATTGGACTGAAGAGAAGCTACTCTTCTTGTCAGTTTCCTAAGCAGAGTTGAACTAGATATGCCCTGTGTAGGAAGCACAGTTCTTTTGTTCTCAGCAAGCTCACTCTTCAGTCCTGTAGGAAACACAGTAGAGAGGAAGAGTGCTCTTTTCTCAAAAGCAGATCATGTTTCTTGGAAGACGAGGAAGTTTTGGTTTCCCATTCATAAATGGAATTGAATCACATGCAGTTTCTGGTCCTATGTGCAAGAGTTGTTTTCTGGTAAGGAAAGTCACTATTGTACTACCATTGCCAAACACAGTGCAAATAGCACTTGTGTCTGTTCCCAGCAAGTACCGTGTATTGGACTGACGAGAAGCTACAGTTCTTGTCAGTTTCTAAGCAGATTTGAACTAGATATGGCCCGTGTGTGTAGGAAGTGCAGTTCTTTTGTTTGGAGCATGCTCACTCTTCTAGCCCTATAGGAAACACGGTAGAGTAGAAGAGAGCTCTTTTCTCAAAAGCAGAGTGTGTTTCTTGGAGGTGAGCTAGTGTTTGTTTATGATTCATAAACGGAGTTGAATCACATGCAGTTTCTGGTCCTATTAACAAGAGTTGTTTTCTGGTAAGGAAAGTCACTATTGTGCTACCATTGTCAAATACTGTGCAAACTGCACTCGCGTCTGTTCCCAACAAGTACAGTATATTGGACTGAAGAGAAAATACTCTTCTTGTCAGTTTCCTAAGCAGAGTTGTACTAGATATGGCCCGTGTGTTTAGGAAACACTGTTCTTTTGTTCTGAGCAAGCTCACTGTTCTGACCCTATAGGAAACACAGTAGAGTAGAAGAGTGCTCTTTTCTCAAAAGCCGAGTGTGTTTCTTGGAGGCGAGCTAGTGTTTGTTTCCGATTCATAAATGGAGTTCATTCACATGCAGTTTCTGGTCCTATGAGCAAGAGTTGTTTTCGGGTAAGGAAAGTCACTATTATGCTACTATTGTCATATACTGTGCAAGTAGCACTCACATCTCTTTCCAGCAAGTACAGTATATTGGACTGAAGAGAAGCTACTGTTCTTGTCAGTTTTCTAAGCAGAATTGAACTAGATATGGGTCATGTGTGTAGCAAACACAGTTTTTGTTCGAGCAAGATCACTGTTCTGACCATATAGGAAACACAGTAGAGTAGAAGAGTGCTCTGTTCTCAAATCAGAGTGTGTTTCTTGTAAGGCGAGCTAGTGTTGGTTTTCCATTCATAAACGGAGTTCAATCAAATGCAGTTTCTAGTCATAAGAGCAAGAGTTGTTTTCTGGTAAGGAAAGTCACTATTGCGCTCCCATTGCCATACACAGTGCAAATAGCACTTGCATCTCCTCCCAGCAAGTACAGTTTATTGGACTGAAGAGAAGCTACAGTTCTTGTCATTTTCCTAAGATGAATTGAACTAGATACGGCTTGTGTTTGTAGGAAGCACAGTTCTTTTTTTTTCGAGCAAGCTCACTGTTCTGGCCCTATAGGAAACTCATTAGAGTAGAAGAGTGCACTTTCTTCAAAAGCAGATTGTGTTTCTTGTAAGTCGAGATAGCGTTTGTTTCCCATTCATAAATGGAGTTGAATCACATGCACTTTCTGGTCCTATGAGCAAGAGATGTTTTCTGGTAAGGAAAGTCACTATTGTGCTCCCATTGTCTTACACAGTGCAAATTTCACTGGTGTCTGTTCCCATCATTTAGTGTATTGGACTGAAGAAAGGTTACTGTTCTTGTCAGTTTACTAGGTACAGTTGAAATAGATATGGCCTGTGTGAGTAGGAAGCACAGTGCTTTTGTCCTGATCAAGCTTACTGTATTGGCCCGATAGGTACACAGTTGAGTAGAAAAGGGCTCTTTTCTCAAAACCAGAGTGTGTTACTCGGAACGCGAGGTATTGTTTGTTTCCCATTCATAAACGCAGTTTAGTCACATGCATTTTCTGGTCCTACTGGTAGCTTGAGATTTCCTGCCTGGCCCACAGTCAGGACAAATCTTTCTCACCTGCCAGTCCCACTGCCGCTCAGACCCGACCAAGTAAACCCAGAGACTTATATTGCTTACAAACTGTATGGCCATGACAGGCTTTTTGCTAACTGTTTTTACAGCTTAAATTAATCTGTTTCTATAAATCTATACCTTGCTACATGGTTCATGGCTTACCGGCATCTTCACTAGCTATTTGTCATCATGGAGCTGGCAGTGTCTCTCTGACACAGCCTTCTACTTCCCAGCTTTATTCTCCTCCTTGTCCCGCTTACACTTCCTGCCTAGCAAATTGCCAATCAGTGTTTTACTTACTGACTAATCAGGAACACTTTTGCTATATAGAACATCCCACAGCACGTATGCACAAGAGTTGTTTTCTGGTAAAGATAGACACCATTGCACTACCATTGCCATACACAGTGCAAATAGCACTCACGTCTGTTCCCAGCAAGTACAGTGTATTGGACTGAAGAGAAGCTACAGTTCTTGTCAGTTCCTAAGCAGAGTTGAACTAGATATGGCCCGTGTGTGCAGGAAGCACAGTTCTTTTCTTCTGAGCAAGCTCACTGTTCTGGCTCTATAGGAAACACCGTAGAGTAGAAGAGTATTCTTTTCTAAAAAGCAGAGTGTGTTTCTTGTGGGAGAAGCAAGTGTTTGTTTCCCATTCATAAACGGAGTTGAATCACATGCAGTTTCTGATCTTACGAATAAGAGTTGTTTTCTAGTAAGGAAAGTCACTATTGGGCTCCCATTGCCATACACATTTCAAATAGCACTTGCCTCTGTTAACAGCAAGTACAGTGTATTGGCCTGAAGAGAAGCTACTGGTCTTGTCAGTTTCCTAAGCAGAGTTGAACTAGATATGGCCTGTGTGTGTAGGAAGCACAGTTCTTTTGTTCTTAGCAAGCTCACTCTTCTGGCCCTATAGGAAACACAGTAGAGTAGAAGAGTGCACTTTTCTCAAAAGCAGAATGTGTTTCCTGTAAGGCGAGCTACTGTTTGTTTCCCATTCATAAACGTAGCTGAATCTCATGCAGATAATGGTCCTACGAGACAGAGTTGTTATTTGGTATACGAGTCATTACTGTGCTCCCACTGCAATACACTGTGCAAATAGCACTCGTGTCTGTTCCCATCAAGTACAGTGTATTGGACTGAAGAGAAGGCACTGTTCTTGTCAATTTCCTAAACAGAGTTGAACTAGATATGGCCCGTGTGTGTAGGAAGCATACTTTTTTTGTTCTGAGCAAGCTAACTGTTCTGAACCTACAGGAAACACAGTAGAGTAGAAGAGTGCACTTTACACAAAAGCACAGTGTGTTTCCTGTAAGGCAAGCTAGTGTTTGTTTCCCATTCATAAAAGGAGTGAATCACATGCAGTTTCTCGTCCTGTGAGCAAGAGTTGTTTTCTGGTTAGGATAGTCACTATTGTGCTTCTATTGCCATTCAGAGTGCAAATAGCACTCGCGTCTGTTCCAAGCAAGTACAGTGTATTGGACTGAAGATAAGGTACTGTTCTTGTCAGTTTCCTAAACAGAGTTGAGTCAGATATGGCCCGTGTATGTAGGAAGTACAGTTCTTTGTTCTGAGCAAGCTCACTCTTCTGGCCGTACAGGTATCACAGAAGATTAGAAGAGTGCTCTTTTCTCAAAAGTAGAGTGTGTTATTAGTAAGGCGAGTTGCTGTTTGTTTCCCATTCATAAACGGAGTTGAATCACAAGCAGTTTCTGGACATACGAGCAAGAATTTTTTTATGGTAAGGAAAGTCACTATTGGGCTCTCATTGCCATACCCAGTACAAATAGCACTCGCATCTGTTCCCAGCAAGTACAGTGTATTTGACTGAACAGAAGCTGTGGTTCTTATCAGTTTCCTTAACTGAGTTGAACTAGATATGGCCTGTGTGTGTAGGAAGCACTGTTCTTTTGTTCTGAGCAAGCTCACTCTTATGGCCATATAAGAAACACAGTAGAGTAGAAGAGTGCTCTCTTCTCAAAATCAGAATGTGTTCCCTGTAAGGCGAGTTGGTGTTTGTTTCCCATTCATAAACGGATGTGCATCACATGCAGTTTCTGGTCGTATGAGCAAGAGTTTTTTTCTTGTAAGGAAAGTCACTATTGCACTCCCGTTGCCCTACACAGTTCAAATAGCACTCACGTCTATTCCCAGCAGGTACAGTGTATTGGACTGTAGAGAAGGTACTGTTCTTGTCAGTTTCCTAAGCAGAGTTGAACTTGATATGGCCCGTGTGAGTTGGAAGCACAGTTCTTTTGTTCTGAGCAAGCTAACTCATCTGGCCCTAGAGGAAACACAGTAGAGAAGAAGTGTGTTCTTTTCACAAAAGCAAAGTGTGTTTCTTGGAAGGCGAGGAAGTGATTCTTTCTCATTCATAAACAGAGTTGAATCACATACAATTTCTGGTCCTAGGAGCAAGAGTTGTTTTCTGGTAAGGAAAGTCATTATTGCGCTCCCATTGCCATGTACAGTATAAATAGCACTTGTGTCTCTTCCCATCAAGTAGAGTGTATTGGACTGAAGAGAAGCTACTGTTCTTGTCAGTTTCCTAAGCAAAGTTGAACTAGATATGGCCCGTGTGTTTAGGAAGCACAGTTCTTTTTTTCTGAGCAAGCTTACTCTTCTTGTCCTAAAGGAAACACAGTAGAGTAAAAGAGTGTTCTTTTCTCAAAAGCAGAGTGTGTTTCTTGTAAGGCATGCTAGTGTTTGTATCCCATTCATAAACGTCATTGAATCACATGCAGATAATGGTCCTACAAGACAGAGTTGTTATCTGGTATGCAAGTCACTATTGTGCTCCCATTGACATACACTGTGAAAATAGCACTCGGGTCTGTTCCTAGCAGTACAGTGTTTTGGACTGATGAGAAGCTACTGCTCTTGTTAATGTTCTAAGAAGAGTTGAACTTGATCTGGCCCATGTGGTTAGGAAGCAAAGTTCTTTTGTTCTGAGCAAGCACACTGTTCTGGCCCTATAGAAAACACATTAGAGTAGAAGAGTGCTCTTTTCTCAAAAGCAGAGTGTGTTTCTTGTAAGGAGAGCTAGTGTTTGTTTCCCATTCATAAACGGAGTTGAATCACATTCAGTTTCTGGTCCTATAAGCAAGAGTTGTTTTCTAGTAAGGAAAGTCACTGTTGCACTCCCATTGTCATACACAGTGCAAATAGCACCCATGTCTGTTCACTGCAAGCACATTGTATTGGACTGAAGAGAACGTACTGTACTTGTCAGTTTCCTAAACAGAGTTGCACTAGATATGGCCCGTGTGTGTAGGAAGTTCAGTTCTTTGATCTGAGCAAGCTCACTGTTCTGGTCATGTAGGAAACGCAGTAGATTAGAAGAGTGCTGTTTTCTAACAAGCAAAGTTTGTTTCTCTTAAGGCGAGCTAGGGTTTTTTCTCAATCATAAACAGAGTTGAATCACATGCAGTTTCTGGACCTATGAGCAAGAGGTGTTTTCTGGTAATGAAAGTCACTACTGCACTCCCATTGCAAAACAGAGTGCAAATAGCACTCCCGTCTGTTCCAAGCAAGTACTTTTCTTTGGATTGAAGAGAAGCTACTGGTCTTGTCAGTTTCCTAAGCAAAGCTGAACTAGTAATGACTCGTGTGTGTAGGAAGCACAATTCTTTTGTTCTGAGCCAGCACACTATTCTGGCCCTATAGGAAACATAGTAGAGTAGAAAAGTGCTCTTTTCTCAAAAGCAGAGTGTATTTCTTAAGGCGAGCTAGTGTTTGTTTACCATTCATAAACAGAGTTGAATCACATGCAGATAATGGTCCTATGAGACAGAGTTGTTATCTGGCATACAAGTCACTATTGTGTTCCCAATGCCATACACAGTGCAAATAGCTCTCTCATCTGTTCCCCTCAAGTACAGTGTTTTGGGCTGAAGAAAAGCTATTGTTCTTGTCAGCTTCATAAGCAGATTTGAACTAGATATATCCCGTGTTTGTAGGAAGCACTGTTCTTTTATTTTGAGCAAGCTCATTCTTCTGACCTTATAGGAAACTAAGTAGAGTAGAAGAGTGCTCTTTTCTCAAAAGAACAGTGTGTTTCTTGTAAGCCGTGCTAGTCTATGTTTCCCATTCATAAATGGAGTTGAATCACATGCAGTTTCTGTTCCTACAAACAAGAGTTGTTTTCTGGAAAAGAAAGTCACTATTGCGCTCCCATTGCCATACACAGTGCAAATAGCACTCGTGTCTGTACGCAGCAAGTACAGTGTATTGGACTGAAGAGAAGCTACTGTTCTTGTCATTTCTTAAGCAGAGTTGAATTACATATAGCCTGTGTGTGTAGGGAGCACAGTTCTTTTCTTCTGAGCAAGCTCATTGTTCTGGCCCTATAGGAAACACAGTAGAGTAGAAGAGTGCTCTTCTCAAAAGCAGAGTGTGTTTATTTTAAGGCGTGCTAGTGTTTGTATCCTTTTCATAAACGGAGTTGAATCACATGCAGTTTCTGTTCCTATGAGCAAGAGTTGTTTTCTGTTAAGGAAAGTCACTATTGCATCCCATTGCCATACAGAGTACAAATAGCACTTGCGTCTGTTCCAAGAAGTACATTGTATTGGACTGAAGAGAACCTACTGTTTTTGTCAGTTTCCTACGCAGAGTTGAACTAGTAATGGCCCGTGTGTAGGAAGCACAGTTCTTTTGTTCTGAGGAAGCACACTGTTCTGGCCCAATAGGGAAAACTGTAGAATAGATGAGTGTGATTTTTTCAAAAGCAGATTGTGTTCCTTGTAAGGAAATCTAGTGTTTGTTTCCCATTCATAAACGGAGCTGAATCACATGCAGTTTCTGGTCCTATGAGCAAGAGTTGTTTTCTGGTCGGAGAGTCATTATTGTGCTCCCATGGCCATACACAGTGCAAATATCACTCCCCTCTGTTCCCAGCAAGTACAGTATATTGGACTGAAAAGAAGCTCCTGTTCTGTTCAGGTTCATAAGCAGAGTTGATCTAGATATTGACCTTGTGTGTAGGAAGTACATTTTTTGTACTGAATAAGCTCACTCTTATGACAGTATAAGAAACCCAGTAGAGTAGAAGAGAGTTCTTTTCTAAAAAGCAGAGCTTGTTTCTTGTAAGACAAGCCAGTGTTTTTTTTCCATTGATAAATGGAGTTGAATCACAAGCAGTTTCTCATGCTATGAGCAAGAGTTGTTTTCCGGTAAGAAAAGTCACTGTTGTGCTCCCATTGCCATACACAGTGCAAATAGCACTTGCTTCTGTTCCAGCAAGTACAGTGTATTGAAAAGAATAAAAGCCGTTCTTGTCAGTTTCCCTAGCAGAGTTGAACTAGATATGGCCTGTTTGTGTAGGAATCAGAGTTCTTTTGTTCTGAGCAAGCACCCTGTTCTGGCCCTATAAAAAACACAGTAGAGTGGAGGAGTGCTCTTTTCTCAAACGCAGAGTATGTATCTTCAAAGGTGAGCTAGCATTTGTTTCCCATTCATAAACATAGTTGAATCACATGCAGAAAATGGTCCTACGAGACAGCATTGTTATCTGTTATACAAGTCACTATTATGCTCCCATTGCCATATACAGTGCAAATAGCACTCACGTTTGTTCAAAGCAAGTACAGTGTATTGGACTGAAGAGAAGCTACTCTTCTTGTCAGTTACCTAAGCAGTGTTGAACTAGATATGACCCGTGTGTGTAGAAAGCACAGTTCGTTTGTTCAGAGCAAGTTCACTGTTCTGGCCCTATAGGAAACACAGTAGATTAGAAGAGAGCTCTGCTGTGGGAAGTTCTCTATGGCAAATGTGTTGCTAATTAGTCGATAAATAAAACACTGATTGGCCATTGGCTAGGCAGGAAGTGTAGGCGGGACAAGGAGGAGAATAATGCTGGGAAGTGGAAGGCTGAGTCAGAGAGACACTGCCAGCCGCCATGATGAGAAACAGCTTTTTAAGATGCCGGTAAGACATGAGCCATGTGGCAAGGTATAGATTAATGGAAATGGATTAATTGAAGCTGTAAGTACAGTTAGCAAGAAGCCTGCCATGGCCATAGTTTGTAACCAATATAAGTTTCTGTGTTTACTTGGTCGGGTCTGAGGTTGTGGGACTGGCAGGTGATAGAGATTTGTCCTGACTGTGGGCCAGGCAGGAAAACTCTAGCTACAAATGGCATCCAACGTGGTGGCAAGAGTTTCCACCTAAAAACTGAGAACAAGGATTCTAAAACGGAGTTAAAAACTGTTCCTAATTGTCTCTCTCAAATGAGCGGCAGCTGCCGGTTTGAGCTACTTGTGGGTTCCTAGTGTGTGTGCTCGACCTGCAGTAGGGCAGGAATGAGGGCTCTGCAAGTGGCACATTAAGCTGCCTGGTGGGTTTAGCCTTTGCAGGTACAAAACAAAAAAAGCGGTTTCTGGGCTACACGCTGCGTGGTTAAAAACATAGACCCACGATTGCTCCCAGAGCTGATGGTAAAGTACCACGGCCATGTGAGGAAGCTGAAGTGGGTGGAGCCAGCAGCCACAGCTGCTGCAGTTTAAAGCAATAAATTCACGATAAGACAGATTCAGATGTAATAGTTTACAATGTATGTAAAAATGTACGTAGGCTTGAAAGAGAAAAAAAGGAATATATACAGTTATATAAAGAAATAAACAGTTTTAAAAAA
This sequence comes from Peromyscus eremicus, assembly GCF_949786415.1. Taxonomy (NCBI): domain Eukaryota; kingdom Metazoa; phylum Chordata; class Mammalia; order Rodentia; family Cricetidae; genus Peromyscus; species Peromyscus eremicus. The sequence continues at coordinate 383,794 of NW_026734407.1, forward strand.
TAAAGTCATTAAAGAGACAGTAAAGGTAGTACAAAAAATAAGCCTTGTAAAAATGGATATTACACAGAGAATCTGGATTATGTTGTCTTTGGGATTTTTAACTGCAGAAAAACATTTGATTGTAAAAGCTGTTGAGTTATGCCAAAATGTACATTTTAAAGGTATCTTGACTTCAAAATTTAGATATAAGGATATGTTACTTTGGAAAGGAGTCTCTGCTTTTGTTCCCACAGAAAGCCAAAGGCAATGGAATTGTTCCAGATTAAGATACATCAGGTTTGACGGGCCAAGGCCACCTGAAAGGTCTCCAATGACACCATGGCCCAGATGATCCAACATCCAGAATGGTTTCAAGGCAACTGGCTCAGACGATACAGCCTCATGGACTACTCCATAATCCTAAAATTTTCTTTGTTTCCCCATAAGATACAGCACCCCCCACCAGCAGGAAGTAGTAAGAGAAGCTATGCCCAAATTATCCAAATTATATGTAATTTTACTTTGTTAAGGTTAAAACCTTCCTTTTTGAAAAAAAAAGGGGGGGAAGTGCTGTGGGAAGTTCTGTATGGCAAATGTGTTGCTAATTAGTCGATAAATAAAACACTGATTGGCCATTGGCTAGGCAGGAAGTGTAGGCAGGACAAGGAGGAGAATAAAGCTGGGAAGTGGAAGGCTGAGTCAGAGAGACACTGCCAGCCGCCACGATGAGTAACAGCTTGTGAAGATGCCAGTAAGCCACGTGCCATGTGGCAAGGTATAGATTAATGGAAATGGATTAATTGAAGCTGTGAGAACAGTTAGCAAGAAGCCTGCCATGGCCATAGTTTGTAACCAATATAAGTCTCTGTGTTTACTTGGTCGGGTCTGAGGTTGTGGGACTGGCAGGTGATAGAGATTTGTCCTGATTGTGGGCCAGGCAGGAAAACTCTAGCTACAGAGCTCTTTTCTCTAAAGCAGAGTTTGTTTCTGGTAATGCGAGCTAGAGTTTGTTTCCCACTCATTAATGGAGTTGAATCACATGCAGTATTTACGTTTACGAGCAAGACTTGTTTTCTGGTAAGGAAAGTCACTATTGTGCTCCCATTCCCAAACACAGTGCTAAAAATCTCCCGACTGTTCCCAGCAAGTACAGTGTATTGGACTGAAGAGAAGCTACTGTTCTTGGCAGTTTTATAAACAGAGTTGAACTAGATATCGCCCGTGCATGTAGGAAGCACAGTTCTTTTTTTCTGAGCAACCTCACTGTTCGGGCCCTATAGGAAACACAGTAGAGTAGAAGAGTGCTCTTTTCTTAAAATGAGAGTGTGTTTCTTTTAAGGCGAACTAGTGTTTGTTTCCCATTCCTAAACGGAGTTGAATCACATGCAGGTTCTCATCCTACAGCAGAGTTGTTTTCTGGTAAGGAAAGCCACTATTGTGCTCCCATTACTATACACAGTGCAAATAGCACTCGCGTTTGTTCCCAGTAAGTACAGTGTTTTGGACTGATGAGAAGCTACTGTTCTTGTCAGTTTTCTAAGCATAATTGAACTAGTTATGGCTCTTGTGTGTAGGAAGCACAATTTTTTTGTTCTGCACAAGCTCAGTCTTCTGGCCCTCTAGGAAACACAGTAGAGTAGAGGAGTGCTTTTTTCTCAAAAGCAGAGTGTGTTCCTAGTAAGGCGAGAAGGTGTTCATTTCCCATTCATCAACGGAGTAGAATCCCATGCAGTTTCTGGTCCTTAGAGCAAGAGTTGTTTTCTAGTAATGATATTCAATAATGCGCTCCAGTTGCCATACACAGTGCAAATAACACTCGCGTCTCTTCCCAGGAAGTACAGTGTACTTGACTGAAGGGAACCTACTGTTCTTGTCAATTTCCTAAACAAGTTGAACTAGATTAGGCCTGTGTGTTTAGGAAGCACAGTTCTTTTGTTCTGAGCAAGCTCACTGTTCTGGCCCTATAGGAAACACAGTAGAGTATAAGAGTACTCTTTCCTCAATAGCAGAGTGTGTTTCTTTAAGACGATCTAGTGTTTGCATCCCATTCATAAACGGAGTTGAATCACATGCAGTTTCTCGCCCTATGAGCAAGAGTTATTTTCTGGTAAGGAAAGTCACTATTGTGCTCCCATTGCCATGCAGAGTACAAATAGCACTCGTGCCTGTTCCCAGCAAGAACAGTTTACTTGACTGAAGAGAAGCTACTGTTCTTGTCAGTTTTTAAGCAGAGATGAATTAGATGAGTCCTGTGTGAGCAGGAAGCACAGTTTTTTTTGTTCGGAGCAAGCTCACGGTTCAGGCCCTATAGGAAACACATTAGAGTGGAAGAGTGCTCTTTTCTCAAAAGCAGCATGTGTTTCTTGTAAGGCGATCTAATGTTTGTTTCCCATTCATAAACAGAGAAGAATTTCATGAAGTTTCTAGTCCTACGAGCAAGAGTTATTTTCTGGTAAGGAAAGTCACTTTTGCGCTCCCATTGCCTTACACACAGCAATTTTCACTCGTGTCTGTTCCCAGGAAGTACAGTGTATTGGACTGAAGAGAAGCTCCTGTTCATGTCAGTTTTCTAAATAGAGTTGAACTAGATATGACCCGTGAGAGTAGGCAGCACAGTTCTTTTGTTCACAGCAGCTCACTCTTCTGGCCTTGTAGAAAACACAGTTGGTTAGAAGAATGCTCTTTTCCCAAAAACAGAGTGTATTTCTTGTAAGACGAGCTAGTGTTTGTTTACCATTCGTAAACAGAGTTGAATCACTTGCAGATAATAGTCATATGAGACAGAGTTGTTATCTGGCATACAAGTAACTATTGCTCTTCCATTGCCACACAGGGTGCAAATAGCAGTCGTGTCTGTTCCCAGCAAGTACAGTGTATTGGACTGAAGAGAAGCTACTGTTCTTGTCAGTTTCGTAAGCAGAGTTGAACTAGACATGGCCTTTGTGTGTAGGAAGCACAGTTCTTTTGTTCTGAGCAAGCTCACTCTTCTGGCCCTACAGGAAACACAGTAGAGTAGAAGAGTGTTCTTTTCTCAAAAGCAGAGCGTGTTTCTTGAAAGGCGAGCTAGTGTTTGTTTCCCATCCGTAAACAGAGTTGAATCACATGCAGTTTCTCGTCCTACGAGCAAGAATTGTTTTCTCATAAGAAAAGCCACCATTGCACTCCCATTGCCATACACAGGGCAAATAGGACTCTCACCTCTTCCCCTCAAGTACAGTATATTGGGGTGAATAATAGCTATTGTTCTTTTTAACTTCATAAGAAGTATTGAACTAGATATATCCCATGTTTGTAGGAAGCACAATTCTTTTGTTCTGAGCAAGCTCACCCTTCTGGCTTTATAGGAAACACAGTAGAGTAGAAAAGTGCTCTTTTCTCAAAAGCACAGTGTGTTTCTTGTAAGCCGAGCTAGTCTGTGTTTCCCATTCATGAACAGAGTTGAATCACAGGCAGTTTCTGTTCCTACAAACAAGAATTGTTTTCTGGTAAGGAAAGTCACTATTGTGCTCCCATTGCCATACTCAGTCCAAATAGCATGCGTGTCTGCTTGCTGCAAGTACAGTGTACTGGACTGAAGAGAAGTTACTGTTCTTGTCATTTACTAAGCAGAGTTGAACTAGATATAGCCTGTGTGTTGGAAAGCACAGTTCTTTTAGTCTGAGAAAGCTCTCTGTTCTGGTCCTGTAGGAAACAGTAGAGTAGAAGAGTATTTTTTTCTGAAAAGCAGAGTGTGTTTCTTGTAGGGGGAGCTAGTGTTTGTTTCCCAATCAGAAATGGAGTTGAATCACATGCAGTTTCTGATCTTACGAATAAGAGATGTTTTCTTTTAAGGAAAGTCACTATTGTGCTCCCATTGACATACACAGTTCAAATAGCATTTGCCTCTCTTAACAGCAAGTACAGTGTATTGAGCTGAAGAGAAGCTACTGGTCTTGTCAGTTTCCTAAGCAGAGTTGAACTAGATATGGCCCGTGTGTGTAGGAAGCATAGTTTTTTGGTTCTGAGCAAGCTCACTGTTCTGAACCTACAGAAAACACAGTAGAGTAGTAGAGTGCTCTTTTCTCAAAAGCACAGTGTGTTTCTTGTAAGGCCAGCTAGTATTTGTTTTCCATTCATAAACGGAGTGAATCACATGCAATTTCTTGTCCTATGAGCAAGAGTTGTTTTCTGGTAAGGATAGTTACTATTGTGCTTCAATTGCCATTCAGAGTGCAAATAGCACTCGCGTCTGTTCCCAGCAAGTACAGTGAATTGGACTGAAGAGAAGGTACTGTTTTTGTCAGTTTCCTAAATAGAGTTGAAGTAGATATGGCCCGTGTGTGTAGGAAGCACTGTTTTTTTGTTCTGAGGAGGCTTACTGTTATGGCCCTATAGGAAACACAGTAGAGTAGAAGAGTGCTCTCTTCTCAAAATCAGAATGTGTCCCCTGTAAGGCGAGTTGGTGTTTGTTTCCCATTCATAAATGGATGTGCATCACATTCAGTTTCTGGTCGTATGAGCAAGAGTTGTTTTCTGGTAAGGAAAGTCACTATTGTGCTCCCATTGCCATACACAGTTCAAATACCACTCGCGTCTATTCCCAACAGGTACAGTGTATTGGACTGAAGATAAGGTACTGTTCTTGTCAGTTTCCTAAGCAGAGTTGAACTTGATATGTCCCGTGTGTGTAAGAAGCACAGTTCTTTTGTTCTGAGCAAGCTAACTCTTCTGGCCCTAACGGAAACACAGTAGAGAAGAAGTGTGTTCTTTTCACAGAAACAGAGTGTGTTTCTTGGAAGGCGAGCAAGTGTTTGTTTCCCATTCATAAACAAGAGTTGAATCACATACAGTTTCTTGTCTGATGAGCAAGAATTGTTTTCTGGTAAAGAACGTCACTATTGTGCTTCCTTTGCCATTCACAGTGTAAATAGCACTCGTGTCTTTTCCCATAGTAGACTGTATTGGACTGAAGAGACGCTAATGTTTTGTCTGTTTCCTAAGCAGTGTTGAACTAGATATGGCCTGTGGGTTTAGGAAGCACAGTTCTTTGTTCTGAGCAAGCTCACTGTTCGGGCCCTATAGGAAACACAGTAGAGAAGTGTGTTCTTTTCACAAAAGCAAAGTGTGTTTCTTGGAAGGCAAGCTAGTGTTTGTTCGCATTCATAAACGTCATTGAATCACACGCAAATAATGGTCCTACGTGACAGATTTGTTATCTGGTATGCAAGTCACTATTGTTCTCCCATTGACATACACTGTGCAAATAGCACTCGCGTCTGTTCCCAGCAAGTACAGTGTTTAGGACTGATGAGAAGCTACTGCTCTTGTTAATGCAGTTTCTGGTCCTATGAGCAAGAGTTGTTTTCTACTAAGGAAAGTCACTGTTGCACTCCCATTGTCCTACACTGTACAAATAGCACTCATGTCTGTTCCCTGTAAGTACAGTGTATTGGACTGAAGAGAATGCACTGTACTTGTCAGTTTCCTAAACAGAGTTGAACTAGATATGGCCCCTGTGTGTTAGAAGTACAGTTCTTTGATATGAGCAAGCTCACTGTTCTGGCCATGTAGGAAACACTGTAGATTACACGAGTGCTCTTTTCTCACAAGCAGAGTTTGTTTCTTGTAAGTCGAGCTAGGGATTGTTTCCCATTCATAAACAAAGTTGAATCACATGCAGTTTCTGGACCTATGAGCAAGAGGTGTTTTCTGGTAAAGAAAGTCACTATTGCACTCCCATTGCCATATACATTGTAAATAGCACTAGAGTCTGTTTCCAGCAAGTACAGTGTATTGGACTGAAGAGAACCTCCTTTTCTTGTCAGTTTCCTAAAAAGAGTTGAAGTAGATATGGCCCATGTGTGTATAAAGCACAGTTGTTTTGTTCTGAGCAAGCAAATTGTTCTGGTCCTATAGGAAACAAAGTTGAGTAGAAGAGTGCTCTATTCTCAAAAGCACAATGTGTTTCTTATAAGGCGAGCTAGTGTTGGTTTCCTATTCATAAACGGAGTTGAATCATGTGCAGTTTCTGGTCCTATGAGCAAGAGTTGTTTTCTGGTAAGGAATCTCACTATTGAGCTCCCATTGCCATACACAGTGCAAATTGCTCTTGCGTCTGTTCCCAGCAAGTACTTTGTGTTGGACTGAAGAGAAGGTACTGTTCTTATAAGTTTCCTAAACAGAGTTGAACTAGATATGTCCCGTGTGTGTAGAAAGTACAGTTCTTTGTACTGAGCAAGCTCACTGTTCTGGTCCTATAGGAAACAGATTAGAGTAGAAGAGTGCTCTTTTCTCAAAAGCAGAGTGTGTTTCATGTAAGGAGATCTAGTCTTTGTTTCCCATTCATTAACGGAGTTGAGTCACATGCAGTTTCTGTTCCAAAAGCAAGAGTTATGTTCTTGTATGGAAAATCACTATTGTGCTCCCAATGCCATACACAGTTCAAATAGCACTCGTGTCTTTTCCCAGCAAGAGCAGTGTATTGGACTGAAGAATAGCTACTGTTCTTGACACTTTCCTAAGGAGAGCTGAACTAGATATGGCTGTGTGTGTAGGAAGCACAGTTTTTTTTTCTGAGCAAGCACACACTTCTGGCCCTATAGAAAACACAGTAGAGTAGAAGAGTACTCTTTTCTCAAAAGCAGAATATGTTTCTTGTAATGTGAGCTAGTGTTTGTTTCCCATTCATAAACGGAGTTGAATCACTGGTAGTTTCTGGTCCTATGTGAAAGAGTTGTTTTCTGGTAAGGAAAGTCACTATTGCACTCCCATTGACATTACACAGTGCAAATAGCACACTCATCTGTTCCCAGCAAGTACAGTGTATTGGACTGAAGAGAAGCTACTGTTCTTGTCACTTTCCTAAGGAGAGTTGAACTAGATATGGCCCGTGGTTGTAAAAAACACAGGTCTTTGTTCTGAGCAAGCTCACTGTTCTGGCCCTCTATGATACAGTAGAGTAGAAGAGTGTTCTTTTCTCAAAGGCAGAGTGTTTTTCTGTGGGGGGAGCTATTGTTTGTTTCCCATTTATAAACGGAGTTGAATCACATGCAGTTTCTGATCTTATGAATAAGAGATGTTTTCTGGTAAGGAAAGTCACTATTGTGTTCCCATTGCCATACACAGTGCAAATAGCACTTGCCTCTGTAAACAGCAAGTACAGTGTATTGGGCTGAAGAGAAGCTACTGTTCTTGTCAGTTTCCTAAGCAGAGTTGAAGTAGATATGGCCCGTGTTTGCAGGAAGCACAGTTCTTTTTTTCTGAGCCAGCTCACACTTCTGGCCCTATAGGAAACACAGTAGAGTAGAAGAGTGCTCTTTTCTCAAAAGCAGAGTGTGTTTCCTGTAAGGCGAGCTAGTGTTTGTATGCCATTCATAAACGTAGTTGAATCACATGCAGATAATGGTTGTACAAGACAGAGTTGTTATCTGGTATGTAAGTCACTATTGTGCTCCCATTGACATACACTGTGCAAATAGCACTCTCGTCTGTTTCCAGTAAGTACAGTGTTTGGACTGAGGAGAAGGTACTGCTCTTGTTAATGTTCTAAGCAGAGTTGAACTAGATATGGCCCGTGTGGGTAGGAAGCACAGTTCTTTTGTTCTGATCAAGCAAACTGTTCTGGCTTTATAGGAAACACACAAGAGTAGAAGAGTGCTCTTTTCTCAAAAGCAGAGTGTGTTTTTTGTAAGGAGAGCTGGTGTTTGTTTCCCATTTATAAAAGGAATTGAATCACATTCAGTTTCTGGTCCTATGAGCAAGAGTTGTTTTCTAGTAAGGAAAGACACTGTTGCACTCCCATTGTCATACACAGTACAAATAGCTCTCGTGTCTGTTCCCTGCAAGTACAGTGTATAGGACTGAAGAGAACTTACTGTACTTGTCAGTTTTGTAAACAGAGTTGAACTAGATATGGCCCGTGTGTTTAGGAAGTACAGTTCTTTGATCTGAGCAAGCTCACTGTTTTGGCCGTGTAGGAATCACGTAAATTAGAAGAGTGCTCTTTTCTCACAAGAAGAGTTTGTTTCCTCTAAGGCAATCTAGTGTTTGTTTCATATTCATAAACGGAGTTGAATCACATGGAGTTTCTTGTCCTATGAGAAAGAGTTATTTTCTTGTAAGTAAAGTCACTATTGCACTCCCATTGCCAAACACAGTGCAAATACTACTCACGTCTGTTCCCAGCAAGTCGAGTGTATTGGATTGTAGAGAAGGCACTGTTCTTGTCAGTCTCCTAAGCAGAGTTGAGCTAGATATGGCCCATGTGTGTAGAAAGCACAGTTCTTTGTTATGAGCAATCTCACTCTTCTGGCCCTATAGGAAACACAGAAGAGTAGAGGAGTGCTCTTTTCTCAAAAGCAGAGTGGGTTTCTTGTAAGGTGAGCTAGAGTATGTTTACCATTCATAAACGGAGTTGAATCACATGCAGTGTCTGGGTTTACGAGCAAGAGTTGTTTTCTGGTAAGGAAAGTCACTATTGCACTCCCTTTTTCAAACACAGTGCTAATAGATCTCCCGTCTGTTCCCAGCAAGTACAGTGTATTTTACTGAAGAAAAGCTACTCTTCTTCTCAGTTTCCTAAGCATAGTTGAACTAGATATGGACCGTGTGTTTTGGAAGCACAGTTCTTTTGTTCTGAGCAAGCTCACTGTTCTGACCCTGTAGGAAACACAGTAGAGTAGAAGAGTGCTCTTTTCTCAAAAGTAGAGTGTGTTTCTTGGAGGCGAGGTAGTGTTTGTTTCCGATTCACAAACGGAGTTGAATCACATGCAATTTCTGGTCCTATGAGCAAGAGTTGTTTTTGGGTAAGGAAAGTCCCTATTGTGCTACTATTGTCATATACTTTTGCAAATAGCACTCGCATCTGTTCCCAGCAAGTACAGTATATTGCACTGAAGAGAAGCTACTGTTCTCGTCAGTTTTCTAAGCAGAGTTGAACTAGATAAGGCTCGTGTGTGTAGGAAGCACAGTTTTTTTTTCTGAGTAAGATCACTGTTCTGGCCCTATAGGAAACACAGTAGAGTAGAAGAGTGCTCTGTTCTCAAATCAGAGTGTATTTTTTGTAAGGCGAGCTACTGTTGGTTTCCCATTCATAAATGGAGTTGAATCAAATGTAGTTTCTGGTTGTACGAGTAAGAGTTGTTTTCTGGTAAGGAAAGTCACTATTGCGCTCCCATTGCCATACACAGTGCAAATAGCACTTGCCTCTGTAAACAGCAAGTACAGTGTATTGGGCTGAAGAGAAGCTACTGGTCTTGTCAGTTTTCTAAGCAGAGTTGAAGTAGATATGGCCCGTGTGAGTAGGAAGCACAGTGCTTTTGTCCTGAGCAAGCTAAGTCTTCTGGCTCAATAGGAACACAGTTTAGTAGAAGAGGGCTCTTTTCTCAAAATCAGAATTTGTTAAAAGGAAGGCGACGTAGTGTTTGTTTACCATTCATAAACGCAGTTGAATCACATGCAGTTTCTGCTCCTATGTGTAGCTTGAGTTTTCCTGCCTGGCCCACAGTCAGGGCAAATTTCCCTCACCTGCTAATCCCACAGCTGCATAGACCCGACCAAGTATACACAGAGACTTTCATTGCTTACAAACTGTATGGCCATGACAGGCTTCTTGCTATCTGTTTTTACAGCTGAAATTAATCCATTTCTATAAATCTATACCTTGCCACATGGTTCATGGCTTACTGGCATCTTCACATGCTGTTTGTCATCATGGAGGCTGGCAGTGTCTCTGTGATTCAGCCTTCCACTTCCCAGCTTTATTCTCCTCCTTGTCCTGCCTACACTACCTGCCTAGCCAATGGCCAATCAGTGTTTTATTTACTGACTAATCAGCAACCCATTTGCCATACAGAACATCCCACAGCACTTCCCCCCCTTTTTTTTTCAAAAAAGATTGTTTTAACCTTAACAATGTAAAATTATATATAATTTGGGAATTTGGGCGTAGCTTCTCTTACTAACTTCCTGCTGGAGGGTGGCGCTGTATCTTATGGGGACACAAAGAAAATTTTAGGATAATGGAGTAGTCCCTGATGCTGTATCGTCTGAGCCAGTCGCCTTGAAACGGTTCTGGATGTTGAATCATCTGGGCCATGGTGTCATCGGAGACCTTTCAGGGGGTCTTGGCTGGTCAAACCTGATGTATCTTAATCTGGAACAAATCCATAGCCTCTGGCTTTCTGTGGGAACAAAAGACACTCTTTTCCAAAGCAACATATCCTTATATCCAAATTTTGAAGTCATGGTATCTTGGTTTAACTCAACAGCTTTTACAATCAAATATTTTTCTGCAGTTAAAAATCCCGTAGACAACACAGTCCAGATTCTCTGTCTAATATCCATTTTTACGTGGCTTATTTTTTATACTACCTTTACTGTCTCTTTAAAGACTTTATTTTTAAAACTATGTATTTGTTTCTATAACTCTATATATCACCTTTTTTGTCTCTTTCAAGCCTACGTATCTTTTACACACATTGTAAACTATTACATCTGAATCAGTATTATTGTGAATCTATAGCCTTAAACTGCAGCAGCTATGGCTGCTGGCTCCGCCCACCTCAGCTTCCCAACATGGCGTTGCTATGGTATGTTTACCACCAGCTCTAGGAGCTATCGTGGCTCTATGCTTTTAGCCAAGCAACACGTAGCCCAGAAACCTCTTATTTTTTTGTTTTGTACTAGCAAAGGCTAAATCCACCATGCAGCTTAATGTGTCACTTGAAGAGGCCTCATTCCCGCCATAGGGCAGGTCGAGCATGCATGCTAGGAACCCACAAGTAGCTCAAACCGGCAGTTGCCGCTCATTTGAGAGAGACAATTAGGAAGCTGTTTTTAGCTCCGTTTTAGAATCTTTTTTCTCAGTTTTTAGGTGGAAACGCTTGCCACCACGTTGGATGCCATTTGTAGCTCAAGTTTTCCTGCCAGGCCCACAGTCAGGGCAAATTTCTCTCACCTGCTAGTCCCACAGCTGATCAGACCCGACCAAGTAAACACAGAGATTTATATTGCTTACAAACTGTATGGCCATGGCAGGCTTCATGCTAACTGTTCTTAAAATTAAATTAATCCATTTCTATAAATCCATACCTTGCTACATGAATCATGGCTTACCGGCATCTTCACATGCTGTTTGTCATCATGATGGCTGGCAGTGTCTCTGACTCAGCCTTCCACTTCCCAGCTTTATTGTCCTCCTTGTCCTGCCTACACTTCCTGCCTAGCCAATGGCATATCAGTGTTTTATTTACTGACTAATCAGCAACAATTTTGCCATAGAGAACGTCCCAAAGCACCTATGCTCAAGAGTTGTTTTCTGGTAAAGAAAGTCACTATTGTGCTACCATTGCCATACACAGTGCAAATAGCACTCGTGTCTGTTTGCAGCAAGTCCAGTGTATTGGACTGAAGAGAAGCTACAGTTCTTGTTAGTTCCTAAGCAGTGTTGAACTAGATATGGCCCATGTGTGTAGGAAGCACAGTTCTTTTGTTCTGAACAAGCTCACTGTTCTGGCCCTATAGGAAACACAGGAGAGTAGAAGAGTGCTCTTTTCTCAAAAGCAGAGTGTGTTTCTTGTAAGGCGAACTAGTACTTGTTTCCCATTCATTATGGATTTGAATCTCATGCAGTTTCTGGTCCTATGAGCAAGAATTATTTTCTGTTAAGGAAAGTCCCTATTGCGCTCCCATTGGCATACACAGTGCAAATAGCCCTCGAGTCTGTTCCCAGCAAGTACAGTGTATTGGACTGAAGAGAAACTACAGTTCTTGTAAGTTTCCTAAGCAGAGTTGAACTATAGGTGACCCATGTGTGTAGGAAGCACAGTTCTTTTGTTCTGAGCAAGCTCAATCTTCTGGCCCTATTGGAAACAATGTAGAGTAGAAGAGTGCTCTTTTCTCAAAAGCAGAGTGTGTTTTTTGAAAGGCGAGCTAGTGTTGGTTTCCCCTTCATAATCGGAGTTGAATCACATGCAGGTTCTGGTCCTAAGAGCAAGAGTTGTTTTCTGGCAAGGAAAGTCACTATTATGCTCCAATTGCCATACACACAGCAAACAGCACTCGTATCTGTTCCCATAAAGTACAGTGTATTAGACTGAAGAGAAGCTACTGTTCTTGTCAGTTTCCTAAGCAGAGTTGAACTAGATATGCTCTGTGTGTAGGAAGCACTGTTCTTTTGTTCGTAGCAACCTCACTCTTCTGGCACTATAGGAAACTCTGTAGAGTAGAAGAGTGCTCTTTTCTCAAAAGCAGATTGTGTTTTTTGTAAGCCGAGCTAGTGTTTGTTTCCCATTCATAAACGGAGTTGAATCACATACAGGTTCTGGTCTTATGAGCAAGCGCTGTTTTCTAGTAAGGAAAGTCTCTATTGTGCTCCCATTGCCATACACAGTACAAAAAGCACTCGTGTCTCTTCCCAGCATGTACAGTGAATTGGACTGAAGAGAAGCTACTGTTCTTGTGAGTTTCCTATGCAGAGTTGAAGTAGATATGGCTCGTGCGTGTAGGAAGCACAGTTCTTTTTTATGAGCAAGCTCACTCCTCTGCACCTACAGGAAACACAGAAGAGCAGAAGAGTGCTCTGTTCTCAAATCAGTGTGTGTTTCTTGGAGTCGAGCTAGTGTTTGTTTCTGATTTATAAACGGAGTTGGATCACATGCAGTTTCTGGTCCTATGAGCAAGAGTTGTATTCTGGTAAAGTCACTATTGTGCTACCATTGCCATACACAGTGCAAATAGCACTCGCGTCTGTTCCAAGCAAGTACAGTGTATTGGACTGAAGAGAAGTTACAGTTCTTGTCACTTCCTAAGCAGAGTTGAACTAGATATGGCCTGTGTGTGTAAGAAGCACAGTTCTTTTGTTCTGAGCAAGATCACTGTTCTGGCCCTATAGGAAACACAGTAGAGTAGAAGAGTGCTCTGTTCTCAAATCAGTGTGTGTTTCTTGTAAGGCAAGCTAGTGTTGGTTTCCCATTCATAAACGGAATTGAATCACATGCAGTTTCTGGTCCTATGTGCAAGAGTTGTTTTATGGTAAGGAAAGTCACTATTGCGCTCCCATTGACTTAAAAAGTGCAAATAGCACTCCCGTCTGTTCCCAGCAAGAACAGTGTATTGGACTTAAGAGAACTTACTGTTCTTGTCAGTTTCCTAATGAGAGTTGAACTAGATATGGCCCATGTGTGTAGGAAGCACAGTTCTTTGTTCTGAGCAAGCTCACTGTCTTGGGCATATATGAAACACAGTAGAGTAGAAGAGTGCTCTTTTCTCAAAAGCAGAGTGTGTTTTTTCAAAGGCAAGCTAGTGTTGGTTTCCCCTTCATAAACGGAGTTGAATCACATGCAGGTTCTGGTCCTAGGAGCAAGAGTTGTTTTCTGGTAAGGAAAGTCACTATTATGCTCAAATTGCCATACACAGAACATAGCACTCGTGTCTGTTCCCAGCAAGTACAGTGTATTAGACTGAAGAGAAGCTACTGTTCTTGTCAGTTTCCTAAGTGGAGTTGAACTAGATATGCTCTCTGTGTAGGAAGCAATCTTCTTTAGTTCGTAGCAACCTCACTCTTCTGGCCCTATACGAAACACAATAGAGTAGAAGAGTGCTCTTTTCACAAAAGCAGAGTGTGTTTCTTGTAAGGTGAGCTAGTGTTTGTTTCCCATTGATAAACGGAGTTGAATCACATGCAGTTTCTGGTCCCACGAGCAAGAGTTGTTTTCTGGTAAGGAAAGTCACTATTGCGTTCCCATTGCCAAAAAAAGTGCAAATAGTACTCGTGTCTGTTCCCAGCAAGTACAGTGTATTTGACTGAAGAGAAGATACTGTTCTTGTCAGTTTCCTAAGCAGAGTTGAACTAGATATGGCCCGTGTGTGTAGGAAGCACAGTTCTTTTGTTCTGAGCAAGCTAAGTGTTCTGGCCCTACAGAAACAGAGTAGAGTAGAAGAGTGCTCTTTTCTCAAAAGCAGAGTGTGTTTCTTGTGGCGAGCTAGTGTTTGTTTCCCATTTATGAACAGAGTTGAATAACATGTAATTTCTTGTCCTATGTGCAAGAATTGTTTTCTGAAAGGAAAGTCAGTGTTGTGTTCTCCATGCCATACACAGTACAAATAGCAATCTTGTCTGTTCCCAGCAAGTACAGTGTATTGGCCTGCAGAGAATCTACTGTTTTTGTTAGTTTCCTAAGCAATGTTGAATTAGATATTACTCGTGTTTGTAAGAAGCACAGTTTTTTGTTCTTAGCAAGCTCATTTTTCTGGCCCTACAGGAAACAAAGTATAGTAGAAGAGTTCTCTTTTCTCAAAAGCAGAGTGTGTTTCTTGTAAGGCGAGCTAGTGTTGGTTTCCCATTCATAAATGGAGTTGAATCACATTCAGTATCTGGTCCTATGTGCAAGAGTGGTTTTCTGGTAAGGAAAGTCACTATTATGCCCCCAATGCCATATACAGTGCAAATTGTAACTCGCATCTGTTCCCAGCAAGTTCTGTGTTTTGGATTGAAGAGAAGCTACTGTTTTTGTCAGTTTCTTAAGCAGAGTTGAACTAGATATGGACCGTGTGTCGGAAGCACAGTTCTTTTGTTCTGAGCAAGGTCACTCTTCTGGCCCTATAGGAAACACAGTAGAGTAGAAGAGTGCTCTTTTCTTAAAAGCAGAGTGTGTTTCTTGTAAGGCGAGCTAGTATTTGTTTCCCAGTCAGAAATTGAGTTGAATCACATGCAGATTCTGGTCCTACGAGCAATAGTTTTTTTTTTTATGGTAAGGAAAGTCACTATTGTGATCACATTGTCATACACAGTGCAAAGAGCACTTGCGTCTTTTCCCAGCTAGTACAGTGTATTGGCCTGAACAGATGCTACTGATCTTGTCAGGTTCCTAAGCAGAGTTGAACTTGGTATTACCCGTGTTTGTAGGAAGTACAGTTTTGTTCTCAGTAAGCTCACTGTTCTGGCCCCAAAGGAAACACTGTAGAGTAGATGAGTGCCGTTTTCTCAAAAGCAGAGTGTGTTTCCTGTAAGGCGAGCTAGTGTTTGTTTCCCATTCAAAAACTTGGTTGATTCTCATGAAGTTTCTGGTCCTATGAGCAAGTGTAGTTTTTTGGTAACAAAAGTCACTATTGCGCTCCCCATGCCAAAAATGTGCATAAAGCACTCGCGTCTATTCCCAGCAAGTACAGTGTATTGGACTGAAGAGATTCTACTGTTCTTGTCAGTTTCCTAACCAGAGTTGAACTAGATATGGGCTGTGTGTGTAGGAAGCACAGTTCTTTTGTTCTGAGCAAGCTCAGTCTTCTGGACCTATAGGAAACACAGTAGAGTAGAAGAGTGCTCTTTTCTCAAAAGCACAGTGTGTTACTTGTAAGGCGAGCTAGTGTTTGTTTCCCATTTATAAATGGAGTGGAATCACATTCAGTTTCTGGTCCTATGAGCAAGAATTGTTTTGTGGTAAGGAAAGTCACCATTATGCCCCCATTGCCATATACAGTGCAAATTGCAACTAGCATCAGTTCCCAGCAAGTACATTGTTTTGGACTGATGAGAAGCTATCGTTCTTGTCAGAATCTTAAGCAGAGTTGAACTAGATATGGTCCATGTGTGTAGGAAGCACAGGTCTTTTGTGCTGAGCAATATCACTGTCCTGGTCCTATAAGAAACACAATAGAGTAGAAGAGTGCTCTTTTCTCAAAAGCAGAGTGTGTTTCTTGTAAGGCGAGCTAGTGTTTGTTTCCCATTGATAAACGGAGTTGAATCACGTTCTGTTTCTCGTCCTACAAGCAAGAGTTGTTTTCTGGTAAGGAATGTAACTATTGTGCTCCCATTGCCAAACATAGTACAAATAGCTCTCTGGTCTGTTCCCAGCAATACAGTGTATTGGCCTGAAGAGACACTACTGTTCTTGTAAGTTTCCTAAGCAGAGTTGAACTAGATAATCCCGTGTTTGTAGGAAGCACAGTTCTTTTGTTCTCAGTAAGCTCACTTTTCTGGCCCTATAGGAAACACAGTAGAGTAGAAGAGTGCTCTTTTCACAAAAACAGAGTGTGTTTCTTACAAGGCTAGCTAGTGTTTGTTTCCCATTGATAAATGGAGTAGAATCACATGCAGTTTCTGGTCCCATGAGCAAGAGTTGTTTTCTGGTAAGGAAAGTCACTATTGTGCTCCCATTGCCAAAAAAAGTGTAAATAGCACTCGCGTCTGTTCCCAGCAAGTACAGTGTATTGGACTGAAGATAAGGAACTGTTCTTGTTAGTTTCCAAAGCAGAGTCCAACTAGATATGGCCCGTGTGTGTAGGAAGCACAGTTCTTTTGTTCTGAGCAAGCCAACTTTTCTGGCCTTACAGAAACACAGTAGAGTAGAAGAGTGCTCTTTTCTCAAAAGCAGAGCATGTTTCTTGTAAGGCGAACTAGAGTTTGTTTCTCATTGATAAACCGACTTGAATCACATGATGTTTCTGGTCCTACATGCAAGATTTGTTTTCCAGTAAGGAAAGTCACTATTCTGCTCCCATTGCCATACACAGTGCAAATAGCACTCGTGTCTGTTTCCAGCAAGTATAGTGTATTGGAATGAAGAGAACTACAGTTCTTTTCAGTTTCCTATACAGAATTGAACTAGATATATCTCATGTGTTGGAAGCACAGTTCTTTTGTTCTGAGCAAGCACACTTTTCTGGCCATGTAGGCAAAACAGTAGAGTAGAAGAGTGCTCTTTTCTCAAATGCAGAGTGTGTTTCTTGAAGATGAGCTAGAGTTTGTTTCCCATTGATAAAGGGAGTTGAATCACATGCTGTTTCTGCTCCTACAAGCAATAGTTTTTTTATGGTAAGGAAAGTCTCTATTGCGATCCCATTGTCATACACAGTGCAAATAGCACTTGCGTCTTTTCCCAGCTAGTACAGTGTATTGCCCTGAACAGATGCTACTGATCTTGTTAGTTTTCTAAGCAGAGTTGAACTTGGTATTACCCGTGTTTGTAGGAAGTACAGTGTTTTGTTCTCAGCAAGCTCACTGTTCTGGCCCTATAGGAAACACAGTAGAGGAGAAGAGTGCTCTTTTCTCAAAAGAAGAGTGTGTTTCTTGTAAGGCGAGCTAGTGTTTGTTTTCCATTCACAAACGGAGTTGAATGACATGCAGTTTCTGGTCCCACGAGCAAGAGTTGTTTTCTGGTAAGGAAAGTCACTATTGCGCTCCCATTGCCAAAAAAAGTGTAAATAGCACTCGCGTCTGTTCCCAGCAAGTACAGTATATTGGACTGAAGAGAAGTTACTGTTCTTCTCAGTTTCCTAAGCAGAGTTGAACTTGGCATTACCCGTGTTTGTAGGAAGGACAGTGTTTTGTTCTCAGCAAGCTCACTGTTCTTGCCCTAAAGGAAACACAGTAGAGTAGGAGAGTGCTGTTTTCTCAAAAGCAGAGTGAGTTTCTTGTCAGGTGAGCTAGTGTTTGTTTCCCATTCATAAATGTAGTTGATTCACATGAAGTTTCTGGTCCTATGAGCTAGTGTAGTTTTCTGGTAACAAAAGTCACTATTGTGCTCCCAATGCCAAAAAAGTGCAAAAAGCACTCGCGTCTGTTCCCAGTAAGTACAGTGTATTGGACTGAAGAGATGCTACTGTTCTTGTCAGTTTCCTAAACAGAGTTGAACTAGATATGGGCTGTGTGTGTAGGCAGCACAGTTCTTTTGTTCTGAGCAAGCTCACTCTTCTGGCCTTATAGGAAACACAGTAGAGTAGAAGAGTGCCCTTTTCTCAAAAGCAGAGTGTGTTAGTTGTAAGGCAAGCTAGTGTTTGTTTCTCATTCACAAATGGAGTGGAATCACATGCAGTTTCTGATCCTATGAGCAAAAATTATTTTGTGGTAAGGAAAGTCACCATTATGCCCCCATTGCCATATACAGTGCAAATTGCAACTAGCATCTATTCCCAGCAAGTACAGAGTTTTGGACTGATGAGAAGCTATTGTTCTTGTCAGATTCTTAAGCAGAGTTGAACTAGATATGGTCCTTGTGTGTAGGAAGCACAGGTCTTTTTTGCTGAGCAATATCACTGTCGTGGACTTATAGGAAACACAGTAGACTAGAAGAGTGCTCTTTTCTCAAAAGCAGAGTGTGTTTCTTGTAAGGCGAGCTAGTGTTTGTTTCCCATTCATAAACGGAGTTGATTCACATGAAGTTTCTGGTCCTATGAGCAAGTGTAGTTTTCTGGTAACAAAAGTCACTATTGCACTCCCAATGCCAAAAAAGTGCATAAAGCACTCGCGACTGTTGCCAGCAATTACAGTGCATTGGATTGAAGAGATTCTACTGTTCTTGTCAGTTTCCTAAGCAGAGTTGAACTAGGTATGGGCTGTGTGTGTAGGAAGCACAGTTCTTTTGTTCTGAGCAAGCTCAGTCTTCTGGACCTATAGGAAACACAGTAGAGTAGAAGAGTGCTCTTTCTTCAAAAGCAGAGTGTGTTACTTGTAAGGCAAGCTAGTGTTTGTTTCCCATTCATAAACGGAGTGGAATCACATGCAGTTTCTGGTCCTATGAGCAAGAGTTGTTTTGTGGTAAGGAAAGTCGCCATTATGCCCCAATTGCCATATAAACTGCAAAGTGCAACTAGCATCTGTTCCCAGTAAGTACAGTGTATTGTACTGATGAGAAGCTATTGTTCTTGTCAGTTTCTTAAGCAGAGTTGAAGTAGATATGGTCCATGTGTGTAGGAAGCACAGGTCTTTTGTGCTGAGCAATATCACTGTCCTGGTCCTATAGGAAACACAATAGAGTAGAAGAGAGCTCTTTTCTCAAAAGTGTTTCTTGTAAGGCGAGCTAGTGTTTGTTTCCCATTGATAAACGGAGTTGAATCACATGCTGTTTCTGGTCCTATAAGGAAGAATTGTTTTCTGGTAAGGAATGTCACTATTGTGCTCCCATTGCCAAACACAGTGCAAATAGCACTCTTGTCTGTTCACAGCAAGTACAGTTTATTGGACTGAAGAGAAGGTACTGTTCTTGTCAGTTTCCTAAGCAGAGTTGAACTTGGTATTACCCGTATTTGTAGGAAGTACAGTGTTTTCTTCTCAGCAAGCTCACTGTTCTGGCCCTATAGGAAACACAGTAGAGGAGAAGAGTGCTCTTTTCTCAAAAGAAGAGTGTGTTTCTTGTAAGGCGAGCTAGTGTTTGTTTCCCATTGATAAACGGAGTTGAATCACATGCAGTTTCTGGTCCCATGAGCAAGAGTTGTTTTCTGGTAAGGAAAGTCACTATTGTGCTCCCATTGCCAAACACAGTGCAAATAGTACATGGGTGCGTTCCCAGGAATACAGCGTATTGGCATGAAGAAACGCAACTGTCCTTGTAAGTTTCCTAAGCAGAGTTGAACTGGATATTACCCGTGTTTGTAGGAAGCACAGTTCTTTTGTTCTTAGCAAGCTCACTCTTCTGGCCCTATAGGAAACACAGTAGAGTAGAAAAGTGTTCTTTTCTCAAAAGCAGAGTGTGTTTTTTGTAAGGCGAACTAGCGTTTGTTTCCCATTCATAAACGGAGTTGAATCACATGCAGAATCTGGTCCAATGTGCAAGAGTTGTTTTCTGGTAAGGAAAGTCACTATTATGCCCCCATTGCCATATACAGTGCAAATTGTAACTAGCGTCTGTTCCCAGCAAGTACTGTGTATTGGACTGAAGAGAAGCTACTGCTCTTGTCAGTTTCATACACAGAATTGAACTAGATATGGGCCGTGTGTGTAGGAAGCACAGTTCTTTTGTTCTTAGCAGCTCACTCTTCTGTCACTTTAGGAAACACAGTAGAGTAGAAGAGTGCTCTTTTCTCAAAAGCAGAGTGTGTTTCTTTTAAGGCGAGTTATTGTTTGTTTCCCATTCATAAACGGAGTTGAATCACATGCAGTTTCTGGTCCTATGAGCAAGAGTTGTTTTCTGGTAAGGAAAGTCACTATTATGTTCCCATTGTCATATACAATTCGTGTCTGTACCCAGCAAGTACAGTGTATTGGACTGAAGAGAAGCTTTTGTTCTTGTCAGTCTCTTAAGCAGAGTTGAATTAAATATGGTCAATGTGTGTAGGAAGCACAGGTCTTGTGTTCTGAGCAAGTTCACTGTTCTGAACCTGTGGAAACACAGTAGAGTAGAGGTGTGCTCTTTTCTCAGAAGCAGAGTGTGTTACTTGTAAGGCGAGCTAGTGTTTGTTTCCCATTCATAAACGGAGTGGAATCACATGCAGTTTCTGGTCCTATGAGCAAGAGTTGTTTTGTGGTAAGGAAAGTCACCATTATGCCCCCATTGCCATATAAAGTGCAAAGTTCAACTATCATCTGTTCCCAGTAAGTACAGTGTATTGTACTAATGAGAAGCTATTGTTCTTGTCAGTTTCTTAAGCAGAGTTGAAGTAGATATGGTCCATGAATATAGGAAGCACAGGTCTTTTGTGCTGAGCAATATCACTGTCCTAGTCCTTTAGGAAACACAATAGAGTAGAAGAGTGCTCTTTTCTCAAAAGCAGAGTGTGTTTCTTATAAGGCGAGCTAGTGTTTGTTTCCCATTGATAAACGGAGTTGAATCACATGCTGTTTCTGGTCCTATAAGGAAGAGTTGTTTTCTGGTAAGGAATGTCACTATTGTGCTCCCATTGCCAAACACACTGCAAATAGAACTCGGGTGTGTTCCCAGCAATACAGTGAATTGGCATGAAGAGATGCATCTCTCCTTGTAAGTTTCCTAAGCAGAATTGAACTGGATATTACCCGTATTTGTAGGAAGCACAGTTCTTTTGTTCTTAGCAAGCTCACTCTTCTGGCCCTACAGAAAACACAGTAGAGTAGAAGAGTGTTCTTTTCTCAAAAGCAGAGTGTGTTTTTTGTAAGGCGAGCTAGTGTTTGTTTCCCATTCATAAACGAAGTGGAATCACATGCAGATTCTGGTCCTATGAGCAAGAATTGTTTTGTGGTAAGGAGGTCACTATTATGCCCCCATTGCCATATACAATGCAAATTGCAACTAGCATCTGTTCCCAGCTAGTACAGTGTATTGGACTGAAGAGAAGGTACTGTTCTTGTCAGTTTCCTAAGCAGAGTTGAACTAGATATGGCCCGTGTGTGTAGGAAGCACAGTTCTTTTGTTCTGAGCAAGCTAACTGTTTTGGCCTTACAGAAACACAGTAGAGTAGAAGAGTGCTCTTTTCTCAAAAGCAGAGTGTGCTTCTTGTAAGGCGAGCTAGTGTTTGTTTCCCATTCATAAACGGAGTTGAATCACATGATCTTTCTTGTCCTACATGCAAGATTTGTTTTCTGGTAAGGAAAGTCACTATTGTGCTCCCATTGCCATACACAGTACAAATAGCACTCGCATCTGTTCCCAGCAAGTATAGTGTATTGGAAAGAAGAGAACTACAGTTCTTTTCAGTTTCCTAAACAGAGTTGAACGAGATATGACTCATGTGTTAGAAGCACAATTCTTTTGTTCTGAGCAAGCTCACTTTTCTGGCCATGTAGGCAACACAGTAGAGTAAAAGAGTGCTCTTTTCTCAAAAGCAGAGTGCGTTTCTTGTAAGGCATGCTAGTGTTTGTTTCCCATTGATAAACGGAGTTGAATCACCTGCAGTTTCTGGTCCCATGAGCAAGAGTTGTTTTCTGGTAAGGAAAGTCACTATTGCACTCCCATTGCCAAAAAAAGTGCAAATAGCCCTCTCGTCTGTTCCCAGTAAGTACAGTTTATTGGACTGAAGAGAAGCTGTTCTTGTCAGTTTCCTAAGCAGAGTTGAACTAGATATGGGCCGTGTGTAGAAAGCACAGTTCTTTTGTTCTGTGCAAGCTAACTGATTTGGCCTTACAGAAACACAGTAGAGTAGAAGAGTGCTCTTTTCTCAAAGCAGAGTGTGCTTCTTGTAAGGCGAGCTAGTGTTTGTTTCCCATTCATAAATGGAGTTGAATCACATGCTCTTTCTTGTCCTACATGCAAGGTTTGTTTTCTGGTAAGGAAAGTCACTATTGTGATCCCATTGCCATACACAGTGCAAATAGCACTCTCGTCTGTTCCCAGCAAGTATAGTGTATTGGAATGAAGAGAACTACAGTTCTTTTCAGTTTCTGAAACAGAGTTGAACTAGATATGACTCATGTATTAGAAGCACAATTCTTTTGTTCTGAGCAAGCTCACTTTTCTGGCCATGTAGGCAACACAGTAGAGTAAAAGAGTATTTTTTTTTTTATAAGCAGAGTGTGTTTCTTGTAAGGCATGCTAGTGTTTGTTTCCCATTGGTAAACGGAGTTGAAGAACATGCTGTTTCTGGTCCCACGAGCAAGAGTTGTTTTCTGTTAAGGAAAGTCACTATTGCGCTCCCATTGCCAAAAAAAGTGCAAATAGCACTCTTGTCTGTTCAGAGCAAGTACAGTTTATTGGACTGAAGAGAAGGTATTGTTCTTGTCAGTTTCCTAAGCAGAGTTGAACTTGGTATTACCCGTATTTGTAGGAAGTACAGTGTTTTCTTATAAGCAAGCTCACTCTTCTGGCCCTATAGGAAACACAGGAGAGGAGAAGAGTGCTCTTTTCTCAAAAGCAGAGTGTGTTTCTTGTAAGGCGAGCTAGTGTTTGGTTCCCATTGATAAACGGAGTTGAATCACATGCTGTTTCTGGTCCTATAAGCAAGAGTTGTTTTCTAGTAAAGCATGTCACTATTGTGCTCCCATTGCCAAACACAGTGAATATAGCACTCGGGTGTGTTCCCAGCAATACAGTGTATTGTCATGAAGAGACGCAACTGTCCTTGTAAATTTCCTAAGCAGATTTGAACTGGATATTACCTGTGTTTTTAGGAAGCACAGTTCTTTTGTTCTTAGCAAGCTCACTCTTCTGGCCCTATAGGAAACACAGTAGAGTAGAAAAGTGTTCTTTTCTCAAAAGCAGAGTGTGTTTTCTGTAAGGCGAGCTAGGGTTTGTTTCCCATTCATAAACGGAGTTGAATCACATGCAGAATCAGGTCCAATGTGCAAGAGTTGTTTTCTGGTAAGGAAAGTCACTATTATGTCCCCATGGCCATATACAGTGCAAATTGTAACTCGCGTCTGTTCCCAGCAAGTACTGTGTATTGGACTGAAGAGAAGCTACTGTTCTTGTCAGTTTCCTATGCATAGTTGAACTAGATATGGGCCGTGTGTGTAGGAAGCACAGTTCTTTTGTTCTTAGCAAGCTCACTCTTCTGGCCCTTTAGGAATCTCATTAGAGTAGAAGAGTGCTCTTTTCTCAAAAGCAGAGTGTGTTACTTGTAAGGCGAGCTAGTGTTTGTTTCCCATTCATAAACGGAGTGGAATCACATGCAGTTTCTGGTCCTATGAGCAAGAGTTGTTTTTTGGTAAGGAAAGTCACCATTATGCCCCCATTGCCATATAAAGTGCAAATTGGAACTAGCATCTGTTCCCAGTAAGTACAGTGTATTGTACTGATGAGAAGATATTGTTCTTGTCAGTTTTTTAAGCAGAGTTGAAGTAGATATGGTCCATGTGTGTAGGAAGCACAGGTCTTTTGTGCTGAGCAATACCACTGTCCTGGTCCTATAGGAAACACAGTAGAGTAGAAGAGTGCTCTTTTCTCAAAAGCAGAGAGTGTTTCTTGTAAGGCGAGCTAGTGTTTGTTTCCCATTCATAAATGGAGTTGATTCACTTGAAGTTTCTGGTACTATGAGCAAGTGTGGTTTTCTGGTAAGGAAAGTCATTATTGCGATGCCATTCCCAAAAAAAAGTGCATATAGCACTCGGGTGTGTTCCCAGCAATTACAGTGTATTGGACTGTAGAGAATCTACTGTTCTTGTTAGTTTCCTAAGCAAAGTTGAATTAGGTATTACCCCTGTTTGTAAGAAGGACAGTTTTTTGTTCGCAGCAAGCTCATTTTTCTGGCCCTAAAGGAAACACAGTAGAGTAGAAGAGTTCTCTTTTCTCAAAAGCAGAGTGTGTTACTTGAAAGGTGAGCAAGCATTTGTTTCCCCTTGATAAACGGAGTTGAATCACATGCAGTTTCTGGTCCTGCAAGCAAGAGTAGTTTTCTGGTAAGGAAAGACACTATTGTGCTCCCTTTGCATAAAAAAGTTCAAATGGCACTCGGGTGTGTTCCCAGCAAGTACAGTGTATTGGACTGAAGAGAAGCTACTGGTCTTATCAGTTTCCTAAGCAGAGTTGAACTAGATATGGCCCGGGTGTGTATGAAGCACATTTCTTTTGTTCTGAGCAAACTCACTGTTCTTGCCCTATGGAAACACGGTACAGTAGAAGAGTGGTCTTTTCTCAAAAGCACAGTGTGTTTCTTGTAAGGGGAGCTAGTGTTTGTTTCCCATTCATAAACGGAGTTGAATCACATGCAGTATCTGGTCCTATGAGCAAGAGTTTTTTCCTGGTAACTAAAATCACTATTATGCCCCCATTGCCATATACAGTGCAAATTGCAACTCGTGTCTGTTCCCAGCAAGTACACTGCATAGGACTAAAGAGAAGCTATTGTTCTTATCACTTTCTTAAACAGAGTTGAACTAGATATGGTCCATGTGTATAGGAAGCACAGGTCTTTTGTTCTGAGCATGCTCACTATTCTGGCCCTGTGGAAACACAGTAGAGTAGAGGAGTGCATTTTTCTCAAAAGCAGAGTGTGTTTCTTGTAAGGTGAGCTAGTGTTTGTTTCCCAATGATAAACGGAGTTGAATCACATGTAATTTCTGGTCTTGAAAGCAAGAGTTTTATTCTGGTAAGGAAAGTCACTATTGTGCTCCTATTGCTGTACACAGTACAAATAGCAATGACGCTTTTTCCCAGCAAGTACAGTGTATTGGCCTGAAGAGACGCTACTGTTCTTGTAAGTTTCCTAAGCAGAGTTGAACTAGATATTACCCATGTTTGTAGAAAGCACAGTTCTTTTGTTCTCAGCAAGCTCACTTTTCTGGATCTATAGGAAACACAGTAGAGTAGAAGAGTGCTCTTTAACAAAAGCAGAGTGTGTTTTCTGTAAGGTGAGCTAGTGTTTGTTTGCCATTGATAAACGGAGTTGAATCACATGCAGTTTCTGGTACGACTCATAAGAGTTGTTTTCTGGTGAGGAATGTCACTATTGTGCTCCCATTGCCATAGAAAGTGCAAATAGCACTCAAGTTTGTTCCCAGCAGGTACAGTGTTTTGAACTGAAGAGAACCTACTGTTCTTGTCAGTTTCCAAAGCAGAGTTGAACTGTATATGACCCTTGTGTGTAGGAAACACATTTGATTCGTTCTGAGCAAGCTCACAGTTTGGGCCGTAAAGGAAACACAGTAGAGTTGAAGAATGGTCTTTTCTCAAAAGTAGAGTATGTTACTTGTAAGGCAAGCTAGTGTTTGTTTCCCATTCATAAACGAAGTTGAATCACATGCAGTTTCTGGTCCTATGAGCAAGAGTTGTTTTCTTGTAAGGAAAGTCACTGTTGTGCTCCCATTGCCATACACAGTACAAATAGCATTCCCGTCTGTTTCCAGCAAGTAGAGTGTATTGGACTGAAGAGAAGCTACTGTTCTTGTCAGTTTCTTAAGCACAATTGAACAAGATATGGCCTGTGTCAGTAGGAAGCACAGTTCTTTTGTTCTGAGCAACCTCACTGTACTGGCACTATGGAAACACATTACGGTGAAGAGTACTCTTTTCTCAAAAGCAGAATGTGTTTCTTGTAAGATGAGCTATTGTTTGTTTCCCATTGATAAACGGAGTTGAATCACATGCTGTTTCTGGTCCTACAAGTAATAGTTGTTTTCTGTTAAGGAAAGTCACTATTGCGATCCAAATGTCATACACAGTGCAAATAGCACTCGCGCCTTTTCCCAGCAAGTACAGTGTATTGGCCTGAACTGATACTACTGATCTTGTTAGTTTCCTAAGCAGAGTTGAACTACATATTACCCGTGTTTGTAGGAAGCACAGTGTTTTGTTCTCAGCAAGCTCACTGTTCTGGCCCTATATGAAACACAGTAGAGTAGAAGCGTGCTCTTTCCTCAAAAGCATAGTGTGTTTCTTGTAAGGCAAGCTAGAGTTTGTTTCCCATTCATAAACAGAGTTGAATCACATGCAGTTTCTGGTCCTATAAGAAAGAATTGTTTTCTGTTAAGGAAAGTCACTATCGTGCTCCCATTGCCAAAAAAAAAGTGTATATTGCACTCACGTCTGTTCCCAGCAATTGCAGTGTATTGGACTGAAGAGAAGCTCCTGTTCTTGCCAGTTTCCAAAGCAGAGTTGAACTAGATAAGGGCTTTGTGTGTAGGAAGCACGGTTCTTTTGTTCTGAGCAAGCTCACTCTTCTGATCCTATAGGAAACCCAGTAGAGTAGAAGAGTGTTCTTTTCTCAAAAGCAGAGTATATTTCTTGTAAGGCGAGCTTGTGTTTTTTTTTTTCCTTTGATAAACGGAGTTGAATCACATGCAGTTTCTGGTCCTATGAGCAAGAGTTGTTTTCTAGTAAGTAAAGTCACTATTGTGCTCCCATTTACATACACAGTGCAAATAGCACTCACGTCTATTCCCTGTTAGTACAGTGTATTGGACTGAAGAGAAGCTACTGTTCTTGTCAGTTTCCTAAGCATAGTTGAACTAGATATGGCCTGTGTGTGTAGGAAGCACAGTTTTTTTCTTCTGAGCAAGGTCACTGTTCTGGCCCTATAGGAAACACAGTAGAGTAGAAGAGTGCTCTTTTCTCAAATGCAGACTGTTTCTTTGTGGCAAGTTACTGTTTGTTTCCCATTAATAAACATAGTTGAATCACATCCTTTTCTGGTCCTAAGAGCAGGTTTTGTTTTAGGGTAAAGAAAGTCATTATTGCGCACCCATTTACATACACAGTGCAAATCGCACTGGAGTCTGTTCCCAGGGTGTACAGTGTATTGGACTGAAGAGAAACTACTGTTCTTGTCAGTTTCTTAAGCAGAGTTGAAATAGATATGGCCCATGTGTGTAGAAAGCACAATTCTTTTGTTCTGAGCAACCTCGCTGTTCTTGCTCTATGAAAACACAGTACAGTAGAAGAGTGCTTTTATATCAAAGGCAGAATTTGTTTCTTTTAAGGCGAGCTAGAGTTTGTTTCCCATTCATAATTGGAGTTGAATCACATGCAGTTTCTGGTCCTATGAGCAAGAGTTGTTTTCTGGTAAGGAAAGTCACTATTGCACTCCCATTGCCATACACAGTACAAATAGCACTGGCATCTGTTCCCAGGAATTATAGTGTATTGGACTGAAGAGAAGCTACTGTTCTTGTAAGTTTCCTATACAGAATTGAACAAGATATGGCCCTTGTGTAGGAAGCACACTTCTTTTATTCTCAGAAAGCTCACTGTTCTGGCCCTACAGTAAACACAGTATAGTAGAAGAGTGCTTTTTCTCAAAAGCAGAGTGTGTTTCTTGTAAGGCGAGCTAATGTTTGTTTCTCATTCATAAACGGAGTTGAATCGCATGCAGTTTCTGGTCCTATGAGCAAGAGTTGTTTTCTGGTAAGGAAAGTCACAATTGTGCTCTAATTGTCATACACAGTGCAAATAGCACTGGTATTTCCAGTTCCCATCAAGTACAGGGTATTGGACTGAAGAAAAGTTACTGTTCTTGTCAGTTTCCTAAGAAGAGTTGAACTAGATATGACCCGTGTGTGTAGGAAGCACATTTCTTTTGTTCTTAGCAAGCTCACTGTTCTAGCACTGTAGAAATACAGTAGAGTAGAAGACTGCTCTTTTCACAGAAGCAGAGTGTGTTTCTTGTAAGGCAAGCTAGTGTTGTTTCCCACTCATAAACGGAGTTGAATCACATGCAGTTTCTGGTCCTATATGCAAGAGTTGTTTTCTGGTAAGGAAAGTAACTATTATGCCCCCATTGCCATATACAGTGCAAATTGTAACTCGTGTCTGTTCCCAGTAAGTACAGTGCATTGGACTGAAGAGAAGCTACTGTCATTGTCAGTATCTTAAGCAGAGTTGAACTAGATATGTTCCATGTAGGAAGCACAGTGCTTTTGTTCTGAGCAAGCTCATGGTTCTGACCATATAGGAAACAGAGTACAGTAAAAGAGTGCTCTTTTATCAAAAGTAGGTGTGTTTCTTTTAAGTCGAGCTTGTGTTTGCTTCCCATTCATAAAAGGAGTTGAATCACCTGCAGTTTCTGGTCCTACGAGCAAGAGTTGTTTTCTGGTAAGCAAATTCACTATTGCGCTCCCATTGTCATACACAGTGCAAATCGAACTGTCGTCTGTTCCCAGCAAGTACAGTGTATTGGTATGAAGAGGAACTACTGTTCTTGTCAGTTTCTTAAGCAGAGTTGAACTAGATATGACCCGTGTGTAGGAAGCAAAATTCTTTTGTTCTGAGCAACCTCACTCTTTTTAGCTATGGAAACCAAGTACAGTAGAAGAGTGCTTTTTTATGAAAAGCAGAGTTTTTTCTTGAAAGGCGAGTTAGTGTTTGTTTCCCATTCATAACTGGAGTTGAATCACATGCAGTTTCTGGTCCTACGAGCAGGGTTTTTTTTCTGGTAAGGAAAGTCACTATTGCACGCTCATTGCCATAATCACTGCAAATAGCACTCGCGTCTGTTCCCAGCATGTACAGTGTATTGGACTGAACAGAATTACAGTTCTTGTCAGTTTCCTAAGCAGAGTTGAACTAGATATGGCCCGTGTGTGTAGGAAGCACAGTTCTTTTGTTCTGAGCAAGCTTACTGTTTTGGCCGTATAGGAAACACAGTAGAGTAGAAGAGTGCTCTTTTCTCAAAAGCAGAATGTGTTTCTTGTAAGGCAAGCTAGTGTTTGTTTCCCATTCATAAATGGAGTTTAATCACATGCAGTTTCTTTTCCTACGAGCAAGAGTTGTTTTCTGGTAAGGAAAGTCACTATTGCATTCCCATGGCCGTACACAGTGCAAATAGCACTAGCGTGCTTTTCCAGCAAGTACAGTGTATTGGACTAATGAGAAGCTACAGATCTTGTCAGTTTTCTAAGTAGAGTTGTACTAGATATGGCCCGTGTGTTTAGGAAGCACAGTTGTTTTGTTCTGAGCAAGCTCACTGTTCTGGACTTATAGGAAACACAATAGAGTAGAAGAGTGCTTCTTTCTCAAAAGCAAAGTGTGTTACTTGTAAGGCGAGTTAGTGTTGGTTTCACATTCATAAATGGAGTTGAATCACAAGAAGTTTCTGTTCCACGAGCAAGAGGTGTATTAAGGTAAGGAAAGTCTCTAATGCACTCCCATTGCAATACACAGTGCAAATAGCTCTTGCGTCTGTTCCCAGCAAGTACAGTGTATTGGACTGAAGATAAGCTACTGTTCTTGCCAGGATCCTAAGCAGAATTGAACTAGATATGGCCGTGTGTGTAGGATGCACAGTTCTTCTGTTCTGAGCAAGGACACTGTTCTGGAACTTTAGGAAACACAGTAGAGTAGAAAAGTGCTCTTTTCTCAAAAGCAGGGTGTCTTTCTTCTGAGGCGAGCTAGTTTTGGTTTCCCTTTCATAAGTGGAGTTGAATCACATGCAATTTCTGTCCTACAAGCAAGAGTTGTTTTCTGGTAAGGAAAGTCACTATTGCGCTCCCATTGCTCTACACAGTGCAAAAAGCACTCGTGACTGTTCCAAGCACTTAACAGTGTCTTAGACTGAAGAGAAGCTACTGTTTTGTCAGTTTCCTAAGCAGTGTTTAACTAGATATCACCCGTGTGTGTAGGAAGCACAGTTCTTTGTTCTGAGCAAGCTCAGTGTTCTGGCCCTATAAGAAACAGAGTAGAGTGGAAGAGTGCTCTTTTCTCAAAAGCAGAGTGTGTTTCTTGTAAGGCGAGCTAGTGTTTTCTTTTCCCATTTATAATCGGACTTGAATCACATGCAGCTTATGGTCCTATGAGCAAGAGTTGTTTTCTGTTTAGGAAAGTCACTATTGTTCTCCCATTGCAATACACAGTGCAAATATCAATAGCATCTGTTTCCAGCAATTATAGTGTATTGGAATGAAGAGAAATTATGGTTCTTGTCAGTATCCTAAGCATAGTTGAAGTAGATATGGCCCGTGTATATAGGTAGCACTGTTCTTTTTTTCTGGATAACCTCACTCTTCGGGCCATATAGGAAAAACAGTAGAGTAGAAGAGTGCTCTTTTCTCAAAAGCAGAGTGTGTTTCTTGTGAGGCAAGCTAGTGTTAGTTTCCCATTCAGAAACGGACTTGAATCACATACAGTTTCTGGTCCTATGAACAACAGTTGTTTTCTGGTAAGGAAAGTCACTATTGCGCTCCCATTGCTCTACACAGTGCAAAAAGCACTTGTGACTGTTCCAAGCACTTAACAGTGTCTTAGACTGAAGAGAAGCTACTGTTTTGTCAGTTTCCTAAGCAGTGTTTAACTAGATATCACCCGTGTGTGTAGGAAGCACAGTTCTTTGTTCTGAGCAAGCTCATTGTTCTGGCCCTATAAGAAACAGAGTAGAGTAGACGAGTGCTCTTTTCTCAAAAGCAGAGTGTGTTTCTTCTAAGGTGAGCTAGTGTTTTTTTTTCCCATTCATAATCGGAGTTGAATCACATGCAGTTTATGGTCCTACGAGCAAGAGTTTGTTTTCTGTTTATTAAAGTTTCTATTGTTCCCCCATTGCAATACACAGTGCAAATATCAATCGCATCTGTTTCCAGCAATTACAGTGTATTGGACTGAAGAGAATCTACTGTTCTTGTCAATGTCCTAAGCAGGGTGGAACTACATATGGCCCCTGTGTGTAGGAAGCACAGTTCTTTTGTTCTGAGCTAGCTCACTGTTCTGGACCTCTGGAAAGACAGCAGAGTAAAAGAGTGCTCTTTTCTCAAAATCTGAGTGTGTTTCTTGTAAGGTGAGCTAGTTTTTGTTTCCAATTCATAAACTGAGTTGATTCACATGCAGTTTCTGGTCCTAGGAGCAAGAGTTGTTTTCTGGTAAGGGAAGTCACTATTGCGCTCCCATATCCTTACATAACGCAAATAGCACTCGCATCTGTTCCCAGCAAATACAGTGTATTGGACTGAAGAGAAGCTACTTTTCTTGTCAGTTTCCTAAGCAGAGTTGAATGAGATATGGCCCGTGTGTGTAGGAAGCACAGTTCTTTTATTCTGAGCAAGCTCACAGTTGTGGCTCTATAGGAATCACGTTAGAGTAGTTGCAAAGTGCTCTTTCCTAAAAAGCAGAGTGTGTTCCTTGTCAGGCGAGCTAGTTGTTGTTTCCCATTCATAAACGGAGTTGAGTCACATGCAGTTTCTGGTCCTATGAGCAAGAGTTGTTTTCTGGTAAGGAAAGTCACTATTGTGCTCCCTTTGCCATACACAGTGCAAATAGCACTCGTTTCTGTTCCTAGCAAGTACAGTGTATTGGACTGAAGAGATGTAACAGTTCTTGTCGGTTTCCTAAGCTGAATTGAAGTAGACATGATCCGTCTGTGTAGGAAGCAAAGTTGTTTTTTTTTTTTTTTTCTTTTCTGAGTAAGCACTCTGTTCTGGCCCTATACGAAATACAGTAGAGTAGAAGTGTGCTCTTTTTCAAAAGCAGAGTGTGTTTCTTGTAAGGCAAGCTAGTGTTTGTTTCACATTCATACAAAGAGTTGGATCACATGCAATTTCTGGTCCTATGAGCAAAAGTTGTTTTCTGGCAAGGAAAGTCACTATTGTACTCCCTTTGCCATACACAGTGCAAATAGAACTCTCATCTGTTCAGAGCAAGTACAGTGTATTGGATTGAAGAGAAAGTACTGTTCTTGTCAGTTTTCTAAGCAGAGTTGAACTAGACATGGCCCTTGAGTGTTGGAAGCACATATCCTTTGTTGTGAGCAAGCTCACTGTTCTGGCACTATTGGAAACACAGTATAGTAGAAAAGTGCTCTTTTCTCAAAACCAGAGTGTGTTTCTAGTAAGGCGAGCTAGTGTTTGTTTCCCATTCATAACCGGATTTGAATCACATGCACTTTCTGGTCCTAAAAGCAGGAGTTTTTTTCTAGTACAGAAAGTAACTGTTTCACTCCCTTTGCCATACACAGTTCAAATAGCACCCACATCTGTTTCCAGAAAGTACAGTGTATTGGACTGAAGAGAAAGTACTGTTCTTGTCAGTTTTCTAAGCTTAGTTGAACTAGATATGGCCTGTGTGTGTAGGAAGCAGTTTTTTTGTTCAGAGCAAGCTCTCTGTTCTGGTCCATTAGGAAACACTCTAGAGTACAAGAGTGCTCTTTTCTCAAAAGTAGAGTGTGTTTCTTGTAAGGCAAGCTAGCGTTTGTTTCCCATTCATAAAGGGAGTTGAATCACATGCAGTTTCTGGTCCTATGAGCATGATTTGTTTTCTGGTTAAGAAAGTCACTATTGCGCTGCCATTGAAATACACAGTGATAAAAGCACTCGCTTCTGTTCCCAGCAAATACAGTGTATTGGACTGAAGAGAAGCTGCTGTTCTTGTCAGTTTCCTTGCAGAGTTGAACTAGATATGGCCTGTGTGTGTAGGAAGCACAGTGCTTTTGTTCTAAGCAAGCTCACTCTTCTGGCCCTATAGGAAACACAGTAGAGTAGAAGTGTGCCTTTTTTCAAAATAGAGTGTGTTTCTTGTAAGTCTAGCTAGTGTTTGTTTCCCATTCATAATCAGAGTTTATTGACTCACATGCAGTTTATGATCCTACAATCAAGAGGTTTTTTTCTGGTAAGGAAAGTCACTCTTGGGCTCCCACTGACAAACACAGAGCAAATAGCATTCGCATCTGTTCCTAGCAATTACAGTGTATTGGACTGAAGAGAAGCTACTCTTCTTGTCAGAATCATAAGGAGAGTTGAACTAGATATGGCCCATGTGTGTAGGAAGCACGGTTCTTTTGTTCTGAGCAAGCTCACTGTTCGGGCCCTATAGAAAACACAATAGAGAAGAGTGCTCTTTTCTCAAAGTCAGGGTGTGTTTCTTGTAAGGACAGCTAGTGATTGTTTCCAATTCAAAAACGGAGATTAATCTCATGCAGTTTCTTGTCCTATGAGCAAGAGTTGTGTTTTTTTTTAAAGAAAGTGACTATTGACCTCAAAAATCCATACCCAATGCAAATAGCACTCGCGTCTGTTACCAACAAGTACATTGTATTGGACTGAATGGAAGCTACTATTTTTCTCAGTTTCCAGAGCAGAGTTGAACTAGATATGGCCCGTGAGTGTAGGAAGCACAGTTCTTTTGTTCTGAGCAAGCTCACAGTTCTGGCCATATTGGAAACTGAGTAGAGTAGAAGAGTGCTCTTTTCTCAAAAGCAGAGTGTGTTTCTTGTAAGGCCAGCTAGTGTTTGTTTCCCTTTCATCAATGGAGTTGAATCACATGCATTTTCTGGTCCTATGAGCAAGAGATGTTTTCTCTAATGAAAGTCACTGTTGCGCTTCCATTGCCATACACAGTGCAAATAACACTGGCGTCTGTTCCCAGAAAGTACAGTGTATTGGCCTGAAGAGAAGGTACTGTTCTTGTCAGTTTCCTAAGCAGAGTTGAACTAG
This sequence comes from Peromyscus eremicus, assembly GCF_949786415.1. Taxonomy (NCBI): domain Eukaryota; kingdom Metazoa; phylum Chordata; class Mammalia; order Rodentia; family Cricetidae; genus Peromyscus; species Peromyscus eremicus. The sequence continues at coordinate 417,218 of NW_026734407.1, forward strand.
ATATGGCCCGTGTGTGTAGGAAGCACATTTCTTTTGTTCTTAGGAAACTCAATACTGAGGCCCTATAGGAAACAGAGTAGAGTAGAGAGTGATCTTTTCTCAAAGCAGCATGTGTTTCTTGTAAGGCAAGCTAGTGTTTGTTTTCCATTCATAAACGGAGTTGAATCACATGAAGTTTCTGGTCTTGCCATCAAGAGTTGTTTTCTGGATCCCTGGGTACCAGCCTCTCTGAAGAAGACATGCCCAACTTGGTACCAGGTTCTGGCTACTGGGCAGGTTCCCTTCTAGCCCCACCTGGAAGGATCCCCTTCTCCAAGACCCCTGGCAGACCCTGCATTCTCCAAGCCCTGCCCCCACGCCAATCTGCCCTAGCCCCCAGCCTCTTCCTGAGACTTAGAGGCCGGCCCACAGCTCCCATCTTGCCCCGGACTTCCCTTCTGGAGCACAGCTCCCATCCAGCCCCGGACTTCCAATTTGGACAAGAGAGCTCCCATCTGGACAAGAGAGAGAGAGACTTCCTGAATCTGTCAGCTCTGTCTGAACCAAGTGTGCGGATAGGGCCAAGAACGAACCACAAGGAAATGGGCAGATGTCAAGGCAGAAACACATACAACAAAATGAATAGCAATACAGCATCACCAGGCCCTAGCCCTCCTCCAACACCTAGACCTGAACATCAGAAATTTGAAGAAGCAGAAGAAAATAGCCTTATGAATGACATCGTGAAGAAGCTAGAGGCTTGTGTAGAGGAAAAGACAAAAAATGTGAAGAATGCTGTAAACAACTAGAGGAAAGGGCAAAGAAATTAGAAGAAATCAATAAAGTCCTGGAAGAAAACAATAAAGTACTGAAAGAAAATCAAGAAAAATCAATGAAACAAATGAAGGAAACAGTCCAAGACCTGAAAAGGGAAATAGAAAAAATGAAGAAGACACAAACAGAGGAAATGCTGGAAATAGAAAATCTGAGAAATGATTGGGAACTTCAGATGCAAGTATAATCAACAGAATGCAAGAGATGGAAGAGAGGATCTCTAGCGTTGAAGATACAGTAGAAGAAATAGATTCATCAGTCAAAGGAAACACGAAAGCCAACATAGTCAAGAACCAAAATGTCCAAGAAATTTGGGACACCATGAAAAGGCCAAACCTACGAATAATAGGGGTAGAAGAAGGAGAAGAATACCAACTCAAGGGCACAGAAAATATATTCAACAAGATCATAAAAGAAACCTTTCCCAACTTAAAGAAGGAAATGCCTATGAAGATACAAGAAGCCTATAGAACACCAAACAGACTAAATCCCCAAAAAAAGTCCCCTTGCCACATAATAATTAAACAACTAAACGTACAGAATAAAGAAAGAATATTAAGAGCAGCAAAGGAAAAAGGCCAAGTGACATACAAAGGCAAACCTATCAGAATAACACTCGATTTCTCAATGGAGACTTTCAAAGCCAGAAGGACCTGGACAGACATAATGCAGACACTAAGAGAACATGGATGTCAGCCTAGACTAATATACCCAGCAAAACTTTCAATCATCATAGATGGAGTGAACAAGACATTCCATGACAAAGCCAGATTTAAACAATATTTATCCACAAACCCAGCCCTACAGAAAGCCCTAGAAGGAAAATTCCAACCTAAGGAAGTCAGATACACCCTCGAAAACACAGGCAATAGATAAAGCCACAGCAGTAAACCCCAACGAAGAGAAGTACACACACATCACCACCAAAAAATAACAGGAATGAACAATCACTGGTCATTAATATCCCTTAATATCAATGGACTTAATTCACCTATAAAAAGACATAGGTTTACAGAATGGATACGAAAGTGGGACCCATCTTACTGCTGCATAAATGAAACACATCTCAAATTCAAAGATAGACACTACCTAAAAATAAAAGGCTGGGAAAAGACTTTCCAATCAAACGGTCTTAAGAAACAAGCGGGTGTAGCCATCCTGATATCCAGCAAAACAGACTTCAAACTAAAATCAATCAAAAGAGATCAAGAAGTGCATTACATACTCATCACAGGAAACATCCACCAAGATGAAGTCTCAATTCTGAACATTTATGCCCCAAACAGAAGGGCACCCACATATGTAAAAGAAACGTTACTAAAGCTTAAATCACATATAAAACCCCACACATTAATAGTGGGAGACCTCAACACCTCACTTTCACCACTGGACAGATCTCTCAAATTGAAACTTAACAGAGAAATAAAGGACTTAATTGATGTCATGACTCAAATGGACTTAATCGATATCTACAGAACATTCCATCCTAACAAAAAAGAATATATCTTCTTCTCAGCGCCCCATGGAACCTTCTCTAAAATCGACCACATACAAGGCCACAAAACAAATCTGAACAGATACAAAACAATTAGAATAACCTCCTGCGTTCTATCAGACCACCATGGTCTAAAGTTGGATTTCAACAACAACAAAAACTACAGAAAACATACAATCTCATGGAAACTGAATAATATCCAACTGAATCACCAATGGGTTAAGGAAGAAATAAAGAAAGAAATTAAAGACTTCATGGAGATTAACATAAATGAAGACACCACATATCCAAACCTATGGGACACTATGAAAGCAGTACTAAGAGGGAAATTCATAGCACTAAATGCCCACATAAATAAGTTGGAGAAATCTCACACTAGTGACTTAACAGCACACCTTAAAGCTCTAGAACAAGAAGAATCAAAGTCTCCCAGGAAAAATAGATGCCAGGAAATTATCAAAGTGAGATCTGAAATCAATAAAATAGAAACAAAGAGAACAATACAAAAAATTAATGAAACAAAGAGTTGGTTCTTTGAGAAAATCAACAAGATAGCCAAGCCCTTATCCAAACTAACCAAAAGACAGAGAGAGAGCATCCAAATCAACAAAATCAGAAATGAAAAGGGGGACATAACAACAGACATTGAGGAAATCCAGAGAATCATCAGGTCATACTTCAAAAACCTCTATTCCACAAACTGGAAAACCTAAAAGAAATGGATAATTTTCTGGATAGGTACCACATACCTAAATGAAATCAAGACCAGATAAACTATTTAAATAGTCCAATAACCCCTAACAAAATAGAAACAGTCCTTAAAAGTCTCCCAACCAAAAAAAGCCCAGGACCAGATGGTTTCAGTGCAGAATTCTACCAGATCTTCAAAGAACAGTTAATACCAATACTCTCTAAATTGTTCCACACAATAGAAACAGAAGGAACATTACCAAACTCCTTCTATGAGGCTACAATTATCCTGATTCCTAAACCAAACAAGGATACAACAAAGAAAGAGAATTACAGAACGATCTCCCTCATGAACATTGATGCAAAAATACTCTATGAAATACTGAGAAACAGACTCAAGAACACATCAAAAAAATTATCCACCATGATCAAGTAGGATTCATTCCAGGGATGCAAGGATGGTTCAACATACGAAAGTCTGTCAATGTAATACACCATATAAACAAACTCAAAGAAAAAAACCACATGATTATCTCACTAGATGCTGAAAAGGCATTTGACAAAATCCAACACTCCTTCATGATAAAGGTCTTGGAGTGATCAGGAATACAGGGAACATAGTTAAACATAATAAAGGCAATTTACAGCAAGCCAACAGCCAACATCAAATTAAATGGAGAGAAACTCAAAGCAATTCCACTAAAATCAGGAATGAGGGAAGGCTGTCCGCTCTCCCCATACTTATTCAATATAGTACTTGAAGTTCTAGCCAGAGCAATAAGACAACATAAGGAGATTAAGGGGATAAAAATTGGAAAGGAAGAAGTCAAGCTTTCCCTATTTGCAGATGACATGATAGTATACTTGAGCAACCCAAAAGATTCCACCAAAGAACTGACACAGCTTATAAACACCTTCAGCAACATAGCAGCATACAAGATCAACTCAAAAAAATCAGTAGCCCTCTTATATACAATGGACAAAGAAGCAGAGAAGGAAATCAGAGATACATCACCCTTTACTATTGCCACAAATGACATAAAATACCTTGGGGTAACACTAACCAAGCAAGTGAAGGACCGATATGACAAGAACTTTAAGTCCCTGAAAAAAGAAATTGAAGAAGATGTCAGAAATGGAAATATCTCCCATGCTCATGGATAGGCAGGACTAACATAGTAAAAAAATGGCAATCTTACCAAAAGCAATCTACAGATTCAATGCAATCCCCATCAAAAAACCAACACAATTCTTCAGAGACCTGAAAAGAATAATACTCAACTTCATATGGAAAAACAAAAAACCCAGGATACCCAAAAGAATCCTGTACAATAACACAACCTCTGGAGACATCACGATTCCTTACTTCAAGCTATACTATAGAGCTACAGTAATAAAAAATACTTGGTACTGGCATAAAAACTGACATGTGGACCAATGGAATCGAATTGAAGACCCTGACATCAATCCACACACCTATGAACATATAATTTTTGACAAAGAAGCCAAAAGTGCACAATGGAAAAAAGAAAGCATCTTCAACAAATGGTGCTGGCAAAACTGGATATCAACATGTAGAAGGCTGCAAATAGATCCATATCTATCACCGTGCACAAAACTTAAGTCCAAGTGGATCAAGGACCTCAACATAAATCCAGCTACTCTGAACCTGCTAGAAGAGAAAGTAGGAAGTATTCTTGAATGCATTGGCATAGGAGACCACTTCCTAAATAGAACACCAGTAGCACAGACACTGAGAGAAACAATCAATCAATGGGACCTCTTGAAACTGAGAAGCTTTTGTAGAACAAAGGATACGGTCAACAAGGCAAAGCGACAGCCTACAGAATGGGAAAAGATCTTCCCCAACCCCACATCTGACAGAGGACTGATATCCAGAATATATAAGGAACTCAAGAAATTAGACATCAAAATGCCCAACAGTCCAATTAAGAAATGGGCTATAGAACTAAACAGAGAATTCTCAACAGAGGAAACTCAAATGGTCAATATGGCGCTTTCTTAGAAAATTGGGAATCCATCTCCCCCAAGATCCAGCTATACCACTCTTGGGCATGTACCCAAGGAATGCTCAACCACACCACAAGAGTACTTGTTCAGCTATGTTCATATCAGCATTGTTTGTAATAGCCAGAACATGGAAACAACCTAGATGCCCTTCAGCTGAAGAATGGATAAACAAAATGTGGTATATATACACAATGGAATACTACTCAGCAGAGAAAAACAATAACATCATGAGGTTTGCAAGACAAGTGGATGGATCTAGAAAAAAATCATCCTGAGTGAGGTAACCCAGACTCAGAAAGACAAACATGGTATGTATTCACTCATAGGAGGATACTAGATGTGGAACAAGGATGACTGGCCTGCTACTCACATCACCAGGGAGGCTACCTGGAAAACAGGACCCCAAGAAAGACACGGGGATTGCCGAATGACAGAGAAATGGAATGAGATCTACATGAACAGCCTGGACATGAGTGGGGGTAGTGAAGGGTGAGGGTCGAGGGAAAGAGAGCATGTGGGAGCGGAAGATTCCAGCTGGATCAACAACAGAGAGGGAGAACAAGGAATAGGAGGCCATGGTAAACGAAGACCACATGAGAATAGGAAGAAGCAAAGTGCTAGAGAGGCCCACAGAAATCCAGAAAGATACCCCCACAACAGACTGCTGGCAATGGTCGAGAGACAGCCCAAACTGACCTACTCTGGTGATGGGATAGCCAAACATCCTAATTGTCGTGCTAGAAACCTCATCCAACTACTGATGGATCTGGATGCAGACATCCATGACTAGGCCCCAGGTGGATCTCTGGGAGTCCAATTAGCGAGAATGAGGAGGGTTTATATGAGCGAGAATTGTTGAGACCAAGGTTGGATAAAGCACAGGGACAAATAGCCAAATGAACGGAAACATATGAAATATGAACCAATGGCTGAGGGGTCACCAACTGAATCAGGCCCTCTGAGTGGGTGAGACAGTTGATTGGCCTGATCTGTTTGGGAGGCATCTAGGCAGTGGGACCGGGTCCTGTGCTCATTGCAAGAGTTGGCTGTTTGAAACCTGGGGCCTATGCAGGGTCGCTTGGCTCGGCCTGGGAGGAGGGGACTGGACCTACCTGGACTGAGTCTACCAGGTTGATATCAGGCTGCGGGGAAGGCTTTGCTCTGGAGGAGATGGGAATGGGGGGTGGGCTGGGGGGGAAGGTGGTGGGGAAGGTGAGGGGGTGGGAGGGGAGAGAACAAGGGAATCCATGGCTGATATGTAGAATTGATTTGTGTTGCAAAATAAAAATTTAAAAAATTATATATTGGGTACACTTAAGGCCCAGTGTTATCTTTACCCTCTTGAGCTTACAATCTTGGTAGAATGAAACACTTGCTAAACAAGTCAACAAATGCATATAGAAAATTTCAATTTTTAATGTACAATGGATTATCTGTGAGCTACATTCAAAACACTGCACCAGGATGGTCATAGGTGGCTTTTACAGGTTTTTGGATCTTTGCATCAAGGCTTAAAAATGGGAGGTGGATAGAAGAAGCCTACAGTAAGGAAGAAGAACCTCCAGATATAAGAAGACTGAGTGCCAAGCTGTTAAGAAGTGTTCTGGATACCCAAGGAAAACTCATTAAATGTTGTGACTGGAGTGGATTCAGTAGGATTGGGAATTCTTTAGGGTAAGACAGGCTACACAGGAAGGCTGGTAGCTGGTGATGCCTTTGGACCACTCTAGACATGTATAAGTTTTACTTAGGGTGAGATAAGAATCCTCTACAGGGTATTAGTCAAAGGAGATACATACATCTTTGTTTCAAATGGATGACGCCCTAGTGTGGGAAATAGAGTTGAATAGATAGTAGGAGGAAAAACAAGAGGGGACATAGCAGTCTCAATACATAATGGATGGAGATACATCACCAATATGGTGGATGTGGTCAGATCCAGGATATATTTAAAAGGATGAACTGACAGTTCTTCTGTGACATTGAATGTAGAATGTGATATTCATTAAGAAAACAAGGAATCTTATGGATCTGGCTTAAGCGATTGATCAAAGGAGATTGATTTCTGCTGAGACACAAAAGACTGTAGAAGAAACTGCTTGGCAAGTGTGTCCAGAACCAAGAGTTTACATTCAGATATGTGAGTTCAAAGAGTCTATTGAATACTTAAGTGGGGATGTTCCATAGACAAATTAAGACATATTTCAAGGACTCCAAGGGACTCTGAAAGCAGATCCTACATACCATTCCAATCTGTCCAAGTGTGCTTTTTCTGTTCCTAGATGACTTATTGATTGTGCATATATTAAAATTTCTTGCTTGTTTCTCTGATCTCCAACAGCAATATATAGGTAAGAAGCAGCTTTTTAGCTTGCTCAATTTAGGAGCTCAATAAAGTCTGATTAATTGAAAAAAAGTTGTTTTCTGGAGAGGAAAGTCACTATTGCACTCCCATTGCCATACACAGTACAAAACACTCGCGTCTGTTCCCAGCAAATACAGAGTATTGGACTGACAGGAAGCTACTGTTACTGTTAGTTTCCTAAGCAGAGGTGAACTAAGTATGGCCCATGTGTGTTGGAAGCACAGTTCTTTTGTTCTGTGCAAGTTCACTTTTCTGGCACTATGGGAAACACAGTAGCGTAGAAGAGTGCTGTTTTCTCAAACGCAGAATGTGTTTCTTGTAAGGCGAGCTAGTGTTTGTTTAACTTTCATAAACGGTGTTGAATCACATGCAGTTTCTGATCCTACCAGCAAGAGTTGTTTTATGGTAAGGAATGTCACTATTGTGCTCCCAATGTATACACAGTGCAAATAGCATTCGCCTCTGTTCCCAGCACGTACAGTGTAATGGACTGAAGAGAAGCTACTGTTCTTGTGATATTCCTAAGCAGAGTTGAACTAGATATGGCCCATGTGTGTTGGAAGCACAGTTCTTTTGTTCTGAGCAAGCTCACTGTTCTGTCCTTATAGGAAAAATAATAGAGTAGAAGAGTACTCTTTTCTGAAAAGCAGAATGTGTTTCCTGTAAGGCGAGCTAGTATTTGTTTCCCATTCACAAATGGAGTTGAATCACATGCAGTTTCTGGTCCTATGAGCAAGAGTTGTTTTCTGGTAAGGAAAGTCAGTATTGTTTCACTATTGACATACACAGTGCAAATATCACTAGCGTCTGTTCCCACCAAGTATAGTGTATTGGACTGAAAAGAAGCTACTGTCTTGTCAATTTCCTAAGCAGATTTAAACTTGATATGGCCTGGGTATGTAGGAACCACAATTCTTTGGTCTAAGCAAGCTCACTGCTCTGACCCTATGGAAACACAGTAGAGTAGAAGCGTGCTCTTTTCTCAAAAGCAGAGTGTGTTTTTGTAAGGCGAGCTAGTGTTTCTTTCCCATTTAGAACGGAGTTGAATCACATGCAGTTTCCGGTTCAACAAGCAAGAGTTGTTTTCTGGTAAGGAAAGTCACTATTGTGCTCCCATTGCTATACACAGTGCAAACAGCTCTCGCATCAGTTTCCAGCAATTACAATGTATTGGACTGAAGTGAAGCTACTGTTCTTGTCAGTATCCTAAGCAGAGTAAAAGTAGATATGGCCTGTGTGTAGGAAGCACAGTTCTTTTGTTCTGAGCAAGCTCACTCTTCTGGCCCTGTAGGAAACAAAGTAGAGCAGAAGAATGCTCTTTTTTCAAAAGAAGAATGTGTTTCTTGTAAGGCGTGGTAGTGATTGTTTCCTATTCATAAACGGAGCTGAATCACATGCAGTTTCTGGCCCTACGAGCAAGAGTTGTTTTCTGGTAAGGAAAGACACTGTTGTGCTCCAATTTCCATACACAGTGCAAGTAGCACCTGTGTCTGTTCCCAGGAAGTACAGTGTATAAGACTGAAGAGAAGCTACTCTTCTATTCAGTTTCCTAGGCCAAGTTGAACTAGATATGCCCCGTGTGTCTAGGAAGCACAGTTCTTTTGTTCTGAGCAAGCTCACTGTTCTAGCCCTAAAGGAAACACAGTGGAGTAGAAGAGTGCTCTTTTCTCAAAAGCAGTGTGTGTTTCTTGTAAGGCGAGAAGTGTTTGTTTCCCATCCATAAATGGAGTTGAATCACATGCACTTTCGAGTCCTACGAGCAAGAGTTGATTTCTGGTAAGGAAAGTCACTATTGTTTCCCCATGCCATACACAGTGGAAATATCACTCATGACAGTTCCCAGCAAGAACAGTGTATTGGACTGAACAGAAACTACTGTTCTTGTCAATTTCCTAAGAAGAGTTGAAGTAGATATGGCCCGTGGGTGTAGGAAGCACAGTTCTTTTGTTCTGAGCAAGCTCACTGTTCTCACCCTACAGGAAATACAGTAGAGTAGAAAAGTGTTCTTTCCTCAAAAGCAGAATGTGTTTCTTGAAGGTGAGCTAACGTTTGTTTCCCATTCATAAAAGCAGTTGAATGAATCACATGCAGTTTCTGGCCCTACGACCAAGAGTTGTTTTCTGGTAAGAAAAGTCACTATTGTTCCTCCATTGCCATACACAGTGCAAATATCACTCGCGTCTGTTCCCAGCAAGTACAGTGTATTGGACTGAAGAGAAGCTATTATTTTTGTCAATTTCCTAAGAAGAGTTGAACTAGATATGGCACGTGTGTATAGGAAGCACAGTTCTTTTGTTATGAGCAAGCTAACTGTTCTGGTCCAATAGGAAACAAGTACAGTAGAAGAGTACACCTTTCTCAAAAGCAGAGTGTGTTCCTTGTAAGGCAAGCTAGTGTTTGTTTCCCATACATAAACGGAGTTAAATCACATGCTGTTTCTGGTCCTACAAGCAAGATATATTTTCTGGTAAGGAAAGTCACTGTTGTGCTTCCATTGCCATACACAGTGCAAATAGCACTGGCGTCTGTTCCCAGCAAGTACAGTGTATTGGACTGAAGTGAACCTACTGTTCTTGTCAGTTTGCTAAGAGTTGAAATAGATATGGCCCGTGTGTGTAGAAAGCACAGTTTTTTTGTTCTGAGGAAGCTCACTGTTGTGGCCCTACAGGAAAAGGTGTATAGTAGAGAGTGATCTCTTCTCAAAAGCAGCATGTTTTTCTTGTAAGGCGAGCCAGTGTTTGCTTCTTATTGATAAACGAAGTTGAATCACATTGCAATTTCTGGTCTGACCACCAAGAGTTGTTTTCTGGAGAGGAAAGTCACTATAGTGCTCTCATTGCTATACACAGTTCAAATAGCACTTGCGTCTGTTCCCAGCAAGTACAGAGTATTGGACTGACTAGAAGATAGTGTTCCTGTTAGTTTCCTAAGCAGAGGTGAACTAAATATGGCCCATGTGTGTTGGAAGCACAGTTCTTTTGTTCTGTGCAAGCTCACTTTTCTGGACCTATGGGAAACACAGTAGTGAAGAACAATGCTGTTTTCACAAAAGCAGAGTGTGTTTCTTGGAAGGCAAGCTAGTGTGTGTTTCACATTTGTAAACCGAGTTGAATCACATGTAGTTCCATGGTCCTACCAGCAAGAGTTGTTTTATGGTAAGAAAAGTCACTATTGTGCTCCCAATCCATACAAAGTGCAAAGAGCACTCGCGTCTTTTCCCAGCAAGTACAGTGTATTTGACTGAAGAGAAGCTACTGTTCTTGACTGTTTCCTAAGCAGACTTGAACTAGATATGGCCCGTGTGTGTAGGAAGCACATTTCATTTGTTCTGAGCAAGCTCACTGTTCTGTCCTTATAGGAAACAAAGTAGAGAAGAAGTGTGCTCTTTTCTCAAAAGCAGAGTATGTTTCTTGTAAGGCGAGGTAGTGTTTGTTTCCCATTCATAAACGGAGTTGAATCACATGCTGTTTCTGGTCCTAAGAGCAAGGTATATTTTCTGGTAAGGAAAGTCACTGTTGCGCTTCCATTGCCATACACAGTGCAAATAGCACTGGCGTCTGTTCCCAGCAAGTACAGTGTTTTGGACTGAAGTGAACCTACTGTTCTTGTCAGTTTGCTAAGAGTTGAAATAGATACGGCCCGTGTGTGGAGGCAGCAAATTTCTTTTGTTCTGAGCAAGCTCACTCTTCTGGTTCTTTCAGAAACACTGTAGAGTAGAAGGGCGCTCTTTTTCAGAACCAGAGGATGTTTCTTGTAAGACGAGCTAGTGTTTGTTTTCCATTCATAAATGGAGATGAATAGCAGGCAGTTTCTGGTCCTACGAGCAAGAGTTGTTTTCTGGTAAAGAAAGTCACTATTGCACTCCCATTGCCATACACAGTGCCAATAGCACTCACATCTGTTCCCAGCAAGTACAGTGTATTGGACTGAAGAGAAGCTACTGTTCTTGTGAGATTTTTAAGCAGAGTTGAACTAGATATGGCCCATGTGTGTTGGAAGCACAGTTCTTTTGTTCTGAGCAAGCTCACTGTTAAGTCCTTATAGGAAACACAATAGAGTAGAAAAGTGCTCTTTTCTGAAAAGCAGAATGTGTTTCTTGTAAGGCGAGCTAGTGTTCGTTTGCCATTCATAAACGGAGTTGAATCACATGCAGTTTCTGGTTCTATGTGCAAGAATTGTTTTCTGGTAAGGAAAGTCACTATTGCGTTCCCATTGCCATACACAGTGCAAACAGCAATTGTGTCTGTTCCCAGCATGTACAGTGTATTGGACTGAAGAGAAGCTACTGTTCTTGTCAGTTTCTTATGCAGAATTGAACTATATATGCCCCGTGTTTTTGTGAAGCACAGTTCTTTTATTCTGCGCATGCCCACTGTTCTGGCCCTACAGGAAACAGAGTAGAGAAGAATTCTCTTTTCTCAAAAGCAGAATGTGTCTCTTGTAAGGTGAGTTAGTGTTTGTTTCCCACTCATAAATGGAAGTGAATCACATGAAGTTTCTGGTCCTACTAGCAAGAGTTGATTTCTGGTATGGAAAGTCACTATTGTGCACTCATTGCCATACTCACTGCAAATAGCACTCGTGTCTCTTCCCAGCATGTACAGTGTATTGGACTGAGGAGAAGCTACTGCTCTTGTCAGTTTCCTAAGCAGAGTTGAAATAGATATGGCCTGTGTGTGTAGGAAGCACAGTTCTTTTTTTATGAGCAAGCTCACTGTTCTGGCTCTATAGGAAACATGGTAGAGTAGAAGTGTGCTTTGTTCTCAAAACGAGAGTGTGTTTATTGTAAGGTGAGCTAGTGTTGGTTTCCCATTCTTAAACAGAATTGAATCACATGCAGTTTCTGTTCCTAACAGCAAGAGTTGTTTTCTGGTAAGGAAATTCTCTATTGTCCTCCAATTGCCATACACAGTACATAGAGCACTCGCGTCTGTTCCCAGCAAGTATTGTGTATTGGACTGAAGAGAAGCTACTGTTCTTGTCAGTTTCACAATCAGAGTTGAACTAGATGTGGCCATGTGTGTAGGAAGCACAGTTCTTTGTTCTGAGCAATCTCACTGTCCTGGCACTAGAGGAAACACGGTAGAGTAGAAGACTGCTCTTTTCTCAAAAGCAGAGTGTGTTTCTTGTAAGTCAAGCTAGCATTTGTTTCCCATTCATAAACGGAGTTGAATCACCTGCAGTTTCTGGTCCTACAAGCAAAAGTTGTTTTCTGGTAAGGAAAGTCACTATTGTGCTCCCATTGCCATACACAGTGTAAATAGCACTGGTGTCTGTTCCCAGCAATACAGTGTATTGGACTGAAGAGAAGCTTCTGTTCTTGTCAGTTTTCTAAGCAGAGTTGAACTACACATGTCCCGTGTGTGTAGGAAGCACATTCTTTTGTTCTGAGCAAGCTCACTGTTCTGGCCCTATAGGAAACACAGTAGAGTAGAAGAGTGCTCTTTATTCAAAAGCAGAGTGTCTTTCTTGTAATGCGAGCTAGAAATTGTTTCCCATTCATAAATGAAGTTGAAACACATGCAGTTCTGGTCCTATGAGCTTGAGATGTTTCCTGGTAAGGATAGTCACTATTGCAATACCATTGCCAAGTACAGTGCAAATAGCAGTCACGTCTGTTCCCAGCAAGTACAGTTTCTTGGAATGAAGGGATGACACTGTTCTTGTCAGTTTGCTAAGCAGAGTTGAACGAGATATGGTCCGTTTGTGTAGGAAGCACAATCTTTTGTTCTGAGCAAGCTCACTGTCCTGGCCCTATAGGAAACAGAGTAGAGAAAAAGAGTGCTCTTTTCTCAAAAGCAGAGTGTGTTTCTTATAAGGTGAGCTAGTGTTTGTTTCTCATTCATAATCAGAGTTGAATCACACGCAGTTTCTGGTCTTACGACCAAGAGTTGTTTTCTGGTAAGGAAAGTCACTACTGTGCTCCCATTGCTATACACAGTGCAAATAGCAGTCGCGTCTGTTCCCAGCGAGTACAGTGTATTTGACAGAAGAGAAGCTACTGTTCTTCTCGGTTTCCTAAGCAGAGTTGAACTAGAAATGTCCCCTGTGTGTAGGAAGCACATCCTTTTGTTCTGAGCAGGCTCACTGTTCTGGACCTATAGGAAACAGAGTAGAGTAGAAGAGTGCTAATTTCTCAAAAGCAGAGTGTGTTACTTGTAAGGCGAGATAGTGTTGGTTTCCCATTCATAAATGGAATTGAACCACATGCAGTTTTTGGTCCTATGAACAAGAGATGTTTCTGGTAAGGATAGTCACAATTGCGCTACCATTGCCATACACAGTGCCAATATCAGTCGCGTCTGTTCCCAGCAAGTACAGTGTATTGGAATGAAGAGAAGCTACTGTTCTTGTCAGTTTCCTAAGAAGAGTTGAACTACATATGGTCCGTTTGTGCAGGAAGCACAATTCTTTTGTTCTGAGCAAGCTCACTGTCCTGGCCCTATAGGAAATACTGCAAAGTAGAAGGGAGCTGTTTTCTCAAAAGCAGAAAGTGTTTCTTGTAAGGCAATCCAGTGTTTGTTTCCCATTCATAAATGGAGTTGAATCACATGTAGTTTCTAGTTCTATGAGCAAGAGTTATTTTCTGGTGAGGAAAGTCACTATTCCGCTCCAATTGCCATACACAGTGCAAATAGCAGTCGTGTGTGTTCCCCACAAGTACAGTGTATTTGACAGAAGAGTAGCTACTGCTCTTGTCAGATTCCTAAGCAGAGTTGAACTAGATATGGTCCCTGTGTGTACGAAGCACAGTTCTTTTGTCCTGAGCAAGCTCACTGTTCTGGCTTTTTAAGAAACACAGTGTAGTAGAAGAGTGCTCTTTTATCAAAAAATGACTGTATTTCTTGTAAGGTGATCTAGTGTTGGTTTTCCATTCATAAACAGAGTTGAATCACATGCAGTTTCTGGTCCTACAACCAAGATGTGTTTTCTTGTAAGGAAAGTCACTATTGTGCTCTCATTGTCAAACATAGTGCATATAGCACTAGCGTCTCTTCCCACCAAGTACAGGGTATTGGACTGAAGAGAAGCTACTGTTCTTGACAGTTTCCTAAGCAGGGTTGAATTAGAAATGGCTCTTGTGTGTAGGAAGCACAGTTCTTTTGTTCTGAGCAAGCTCACTGTTCTGGCCCTATAGGAAACACAATAGAGTAGAAGAGTGCTCCTTTCTCAAAAGCAGAGTGTCTTTCTTGTAAGGCGAGCTAGTGTTTGTTTCCCATTCATAAACGGAGTTAACCACATGCAGTTTTTGGTCCTATGGGCAAGAATTTTTTTTCTGGTGAGGAAAGTCACTATTGTGCTCCCATTGCCAAACACAGTTCTAATAGCACTCACGTCTGTTCTCAGCAAGTACAGTGTATTGGACAGGAAGAGGAGCTACTGTTCTTGTCAGTTTCCTCAGCAGAGTTAAACTAGATATGATCCTTGTATGTAGGAAGCACAATTCTTTTGTTCTGAGCAAGCTCATTTTTCTGGCCCTTTAGAAAACACAGTAGAGTAGAAGAGTGCTCCTTTCTAAGAAGCAAAGTGTCTTTCTTGTAAGGTGAGCTAGTGTTTGTTTCCCATTCATAAATGAATTTGAATCACATGCAGTTTCTGGTCCTAGGAGTTAGAGTTGTTTTCTGGTATTGAAAGTCACTATTGTGCTCCCATTGCCATACATTGTTCAAAAAGCAGTGGCGTCCGTTTCCAGTAAGTACAGTTTGTGAGACTAAAATGAAAATACTGTTCTTGTCAGTTTCCTAAGCAGAGTTGTACTAGACATAGCCCGTGTGTAGGAAGCACAGTTCTTTTTTCTTAGCAAGCTCACTATTCTGGCTCTATAGGAACCACAGTAGAGTAAAAGAGTGCTCTTTTCTCAAAAGTAGAGAGTATTTCTTGTAAGGCGAGCTAGTGTTTGTTTCCCAATCATAAATATAGTTGAATCACATGTAGTTTCTGGTTCTATGACCAAGAGTTGTTTTCTGGAAAGGAAAGTCACTATTCTGCTCCCTCTGCCAAACACAGTGCAAATAGCACTCATGTCTGTTCCCAGAAACTACAGTGTATTGGACGTAGGAGAAGCTACTGTTCTTGTCAGTTTCCTAAGCAGAGTTGAACTAGATATGGCCCTGTGTGTAGAAAGCACTATCTTATATTCCGAGCAAGCTCACTGTTCTTGTCCTTTAGGAAACACAGTAGAGTAGAAGAGTGCTCTTTTATCAAAAGATGAGTGTCGTGCTTCAAAGACGATGTAGTGTTGGTTTCTCATTCAAAGACGGAGTTGTATCACATGCAGTTTCTGGTTATATGAGCAAGAGTTGTTTTCTGGTAAGGAAAGTCACTAATGTGCCCCCACTACTATATACAGTGTAAATTGGAGTCACGTCTGTTCACACCGAATACAGAGTATTGCACAGAACAGAAGCTACTGTTCTTGTCTTTTTCCAATGCAGAGTTGAACTAGATATGTCCTGTGTGTGTAGGAAGCACATTCTTTGTTCTGAGAAGACCAACTGTTCTGGCCCTATAGGAAACAGAGTAGAGTAGAAGAGTGTTCATTTCTCAAAAACAGAGTGTGCTGCTTGTATGGCGAGCAAGTGTTGGTTTCCCATTCATAAACAGTGTTGAATCACATGCAGTTTCTGGTTCTATGAGCAAGAGATGTTTTCTGGTAAGGAAAGTGTCAATTGTGCTCCCATTGCTATACACAGTGCAAATAACACTTGCGACAGTTCCCAGGAAGTACAGTGTATTGAATGAAAGAGAAGCTACTCTTTTTGTCAGTTTCCTAAGCAGAGTTGAACTAAATATGGCCCGTGTGTGTAGGAAGCACAGTTCTTTGTTCTTATCAAGCTCTCTGTTCTGGCCAAATAAGAAACACAGAAGAGTAGAAGAGTGCTCTTTTCTCAAAAGCAGAGTGTGTTTCTTTTATGGCGTGCTAGTATTTGTTTCCCATTAATAAACGAAGTTGAATCACATGCAGTTTCTGGTCCTATGAGCAAGAGTTGTTTACTGGTAAGGAAAGTCACTATTGCACTCCCTTTGCCATATACAGTGCAAATAGCAGTCGCATCTGTTCCAAGCAAGAACAGTGTATTGGACTGAAGAGAAGCTACTCTTCTTGTCAGTTCCCTAAGCAGAGTTGTACTAGACATCGCCTTTGTGTTTAGGAAACACAGTTCTTTTGTTCTGTGGAAGCTCACTCTTCTGGCCCTATAGGACACACAGTGGAATAGATGAGTGCTCTTTTCTCAAAAGCAGAGTGTGTTTCTTGTAAGGCTAGCTACTGTTTTTTTTCCCATTCATAAATGGAGTAGAATCACATGCAGTGTCTGGTTCTATGAGCAAGAGTTGTTTTCTGGTAAGGAAAGTCACTATTCTGCTCGCTCTGCCATACACAGAGCATGTAGCACTCTAGTCTATTGCCTGCAAATGCAGTGTATTGGACTTAGGAGAAGCTACTTTTCTTGTCAGTATCCTAAGCAGAGTTGAAGTAGATATGGCCGGTGTGTGCATCAAGCACATACTTTTCTTTTGAGCAAGCTCACTGTTCTGGCCCTATAGGAAACACAGTAGAGTAGAAGAGTGCTCTTTTCTCAAAAGCAGAGTGTGTTTCTTGTAAGGCTAGCTAGTGTTGGTTTCCCAATCATAAACGGAGTTGAATCACATGCAGTTGCTGTTCTTACGACAAAGAGTTGTTTTCTGGTAAGGAAAGTCACTACTGTGCTCCCATTGCTATACACAGTGCAAATAGCACTCTTGTCTCTTCCCAGGAATTACAGTGTATTGAACGGAACTGAAGCTACTGTTCTTGTCAGTTTCCTAACCAGAGTTTAACTAGTTATGGACCGTGTGTGTACAAAGCACACATCTTTTGTCCTGAGCAAGCTCACTGTTTTGGCCCTATAGGAAACACAGTAGAATAGAAGAGTGCTCGTTTCTCAAAGGCAGAGTGTGTTTCCTGTAAGGCGAGCTAGTGTTTGTTTCCCATTCATAAATGGAGTTGAATCACATGCAGTTTTTGGTTCTATGAGCAAGAGTTGTTTTCTGGTAAGGAAAGTCACTATTCTGCCCCCACTGAAATACACAGTGCAAATAGCAGTCGCGTCTGTTCCCAGCAAATACAGTGTATTTGACAGAAGAGAAGCTACTGTTCTTATTATTTTTCTAAGCAGCATTGAACTAGATACGTCCCGTGTGTGTAGGAAGAACATTCTTTTGTTCTGAGAAGGCTCACTGTTCTGGCCCTATAGGAAACAGAGTAGAGTAGAAGAATGCTCATTTCTCAAAAGCAGAGTGTGTTTCTTGTAAGGAGAGCTAGTGTTTGTTTCCCATTCATAAATGATGTTGAACCACATGCAGTTTCTGGTCCTATGAACAAGAGATGTTTTCTGGTAAGGAAAGTCACTCTTGGGCTCCCTTTGCCATATACAGTGCAAATAGCAGTCACTTCTGTTCCCAACAAGAACAGTGTATTGGACTGAAGAGAAGCTACTGTTCTAGTCATTTTCCTAAGCAGAGTTGTACTAGATATGGCCCGTTGTTTAGGAAGCACAATTATTTTGTTCTGAGCAAGCTGACTATTCTGGTCCTATATGAAACACAGTGAAATAGAAGAGTGCTCCTTTCTCAAAAGCAAAGTGTGTTTCTTGTAAGGTGAGCTAGTGTTTGTTTCCCATTCATAAATGGAGTTGAATCACATGCAGTTTCTGGTAATACAAGCAAGAGTTTTTTCTGGTAAGGAATGTAATTATTGAACTCCCATTGCCCTACACAGTGCAAATAGCACTCAAGTCTGTTCCCAGAAAGTACAGTGTATTGGACTGGAGAGTAGCTACTGTTCTTGTCAGTTTCCTAAGCAGAGTTGAACTAGATATGGCCCCTGTGTGTAGGAAGCACATTTCTTTTGTTCTGAGCAAGCTCACTGTTCTGGCACTATAGGAAAAACAGTAGAGTAGAAGTGTGCTCTTTTCTCAGAAGCAGAGTGTATTTCTTGTAAGGCAAGCAAGCGTTTATTTCTGCTTCATAAATGGAGTTGAATCACATGCAATTTTTGGTCCTATGAGCAAGAGTTGTTTTCTAGTAAGAGGAGACACTATTGTGCTCTCTTTGCCTTACACAGTGCAAAGAGCACTCGCGTCTCCTCCCAGCAAGTACAGTGTTTTGGACGGAAGAGAAGCTACTGTTCTTTTCAGATTCCAAAGCAGAGTTGAACTAGATATGGCCCGTCAGTGTAGGAGGTAAAATTCTTTTTTTTTAAGAGCAAGCTCACTCTTCTGGCCCTATAGGAGACACACAAGAGTAGAAGGGTGCTCTTTTTTTTTTTCAAATTAAAATGTGTTTCTTGTACAGCAAGCAAGTGTTTTTTTTTTTTTTCCATTCATAAACGGAGTTGAATCACATGCAGTTTCTGGTCCTACAAGCCAGAGTTGTGTTCTGGTAAGGAAAGTCACCATTGTGTTCCATTGATACAAACAGTGCAAATAGGACTCGCATCTGTTAACAGCAAGTACAGTGAATTGGACTGAATGGAAGCTACTTTTCTTGTCAGTTTCCTAAACAGAGTTGAACTAGATATGGCCTGTGTGTGAAGGAAGCACCGTTCTTTTGTTCTTAGCAAGCTCACTGTTCTGGCCTTAGGAAACACAGTAGAGTAGAACAGTGTTCTTTTCTCAAAAGTAGAGTGTGTTTCTTGTAAGGCAAACTTGTGTTTGTTTCTCATTCATGTACGGATGGAATCACATACAGTTTTTGGTCCTCCGAGCAAGAGTTGTTTTCTGGTAAGGAAAGTCACTATTTTGCTACCATTGCCATACACAGTCCAAATTACAGTCACGTCTGTTCCCAGCAAGTACAGTGTATTAAAAGGAAGAGAAGCTATTGTTCCTGTCAGTTTCCTAAGCAGAGTTGATCTAAATATAACCCGTGTGTGTAGGAAGCACACTTCTTTTGTTCTGAGCAAGCTCACTGTTCTCTCCCTATAGGAAACACAGTAGAATAGGACTGCACTTTTCTCAAAAGCAGAATGTCTTTATTGTAAGGCGATCTAGTATTGGTTTCCCATGCATACACCGAGTTGAATCACATGGAGTTTCTGGTCCTATGAGCAATAGATGTTTTCTTGTTGGAAAGTCACTATGTTCTCCCATTGCAATATACAGAACAAATAGCAATCGCGTTTGTTCCCAGCAAGTTCAGTGTATTGGACTGAAGAGAAGCTACTGTTCTTGTCAGTTTCCTAAGCAGAGTTGTGCTAGATATGGCATATGTGTGTAGGAAGCACATTCTTTTTTACTGAGGAAGCTCACTGTTCTGGTCCTATAGTAAACAGAGTAGATTAGAAGAGTGCTCTTTTTTTAAAAGTAGAGTGTGTTTCTTGTAAGGCGAGCTAGTGTTTGTTTCCCAATCATAAATGGAGTTCAAACACATGCAGTTTCTGTTCCTATGAACAAGAGTTGTTTTCTGGGAGGTAAAGTCACTAATGTGCTCCCATTACCATACACAGAGCAAATAGCAATCGCATCTGTTCCCAACAAGTACTGTGTATTGGATTGAAGAGAAGCTACTGTTCTTGTAAGAATCCTAAGCTGAGTTGAACTAGATACAGCCTCTGTGTGTAGGTAGCACAGTTCTTTGGTTCTGAGCAAGCTCACAGTATTGGCCCTATATGAAACACAGTAGAGAAGAAGAGTGCTCTTTTCTCAAAAGAAGAGTGTGTTTTTTGTAAGGCGAGCTAGTGTTGGATTCCCATTCATAAAGGAAGTTAAATCACATGCAGTTTCTAGTCCTACAAACAAGAGTTGTTTTCTGGTAAGGAAAGTCACTATTGTGCTCCCATTTCCATACACTGTGCAAATAGCACTTGCGTCTGTTCGCAGCAAGTACAGTGTATTCGATGGAAGAGAAGCTAATGTTCTTGTCAGTTTCCTAAGCAGAGTTTAACTAGATATGGCTCGTGTGTGGAAAAAGCACATTCTTTTGTTCTGAGCAAGCTCACTGTTCTGGCCCTATAGGAAACACAGTAGAGTAGAATAGTGCTCTTTTCTCAAAAACAGAGTGTGTATTTTGTAAGGAGAGCTAGTGTTGGTTTTCTATTCATAAACGGAGATGAATCATATGCAGTTTCTGGGATTACAAGTAAGAATTGTTTTCTGGTAAGGAAAGTCACCATTGCGCTTCCATGGCCATACACTGTGCAAATAGCATTCGCGTCTGTTACCAACAAGTACAGTGTATTGGACCGAAGAGAAGTTACTGTTCTTTTCAGTTTCCTAAGCAGGGTTGAACTAGATATGGCCCGTGTGTGTAGGAAGCACATTATTTTGTTCTGAGCATGCTCCCTGTTCTGGCCCTGTAGGAAACATTGTTGAGTGGAAGTTTGCTCTTTTCTCAAAAGTAGAGAGTGTTTCTTGTAAGGCGATCTAGTGTTTTTTACCCATTCATAAACAGAGTTGAATCACATGCAGGTTCTGGTCCTACGAATAAGAGTTGTTTTCTGGTAAGGAAAGTCACGATTGTGCTCCCATTGCAATACACAGTGCATATAGTACTCAGGTCTGTTCCCAGCAAGTACAATGCATTGGTTGAAGAGAAACTGCTGTTTTTGTCAGTTTCACAACAAGAGTTGAACTAGATATAACCCTTGTGTGTAGTTCTACGTGCAAGACTTTTATTCTGGAAAGGAAAATCACTATGGTGTTCCCATTGCCATACATTTTGCAAATAGCACATATGTCTTTTCCCTGCATGTATATTTGACGGAAGAGAAGCTACTGTTCTTGTTAGTTTTTTTAAGCAGAGTTGAACTAGATATGGCCCATGTGTGTAGGAAACACAGTTCTTTTGTTCTGAGCAAGCTCACTCTTCTGTCCCTACAGGAAACACAGTGGAGTAGAAGAGTGCTCTTTTCTCAAAATCAGAGTGTCTTTCTTGTAAGGCAAGCTAGTGTTTGTTTCCCATTCATAAATGGAGTTGAATCACTTGCAGTTTCTGTTCCTACGAGCAAGAGTTGTTTTCTGGTAAGGAAAGTCACTATTGTGCTCCCATTTCCATACACTGTTCAAATCCAGTCGCATCCTTTCCCAGCAAGTACAGTGTATTGGACTGAAGAGAAGCTACTCTTCTTGTCAATTTCCTAATCATAGTTGAACCAGATATGGCCCGTGTGTAGGAAACACAGTTCTTTTTTTCTGAGCAAGCTCACTCTTCTGGCCTTATAAGAAACAGAGTAGAGAAAAAGAGTGCTCTTTTCTCAAAAGCAGAGTGTGTTTTTGTAAGGCGAGCTAGTGTTGGTTTCCCATTCATAAACGGAGTTGAATCACATGCAGTTTGTGGTCCTATGAGCAAGAGTTTTTTTCTGGTAAGGAAAGACACTATTGAGCTCCCTCCCATTGCCATACACAGTGCAGTTAGCACTCGCGTCTGTTTCCAGCAGATACAATGTAAAGGAAAGAAGAGAAGCCACTGTTTTTGTCAGTTTCCTAAGCAAAGTTGAACGAGATATGGCCCGTGTGTGTAGGAAGCACAGTTCTTTTTTATGAGCAAGCTCACGCTTCTGGCACTTTAGGAAAAACAGTAGAGTAGAAGATTGCTCTTTTCTCAAAAGCAGAGTTTGTTTCTTGTAAGGCGACCTAATGTTTGTTTCTCATTCAAAAACGGAGTAGAATCACATATAGTTTCTGGTCCTACGAGCGAGAGTTGTTTTCTGGTAATGAAATTCCCTATTGCGCTCCCATTGCCATACACAGTGCAAATAACACTCGTGTCAGTTTCCCGCAAGTACAGTGTATTGGACTGAAGAGAAGCTATCGTTCTTGTCAGTTTCCTAAGCAGAGTTGAACTAGATATGGCCCGTGTGTGGATAACACAGTTCTTTTGTTCTGAGTAAGCTCACTGTTCTGGCACTAAAGGAAAAACGGCAGAGAAGAAGAGTGCTCTTTTCTCAAAACAGAGTGTGTTTCTTGAAAGGTGGGCTAGATTTTGTTTCCAAATCATAAACAGAGTTGAATCACATTCAATTTTTGGTCCTACAAGCAAGAGTTTTTTTCTGGTAAAGATAGTGACTATTGTGCTTCCATTGCCATACACAGTGCAAATCACCCTCGCGTATGATCCCAGCAAGTACAGTGTATTGGACTGAAGAGAAGCACATGTTCTTGTCAGTTCCCTAAGCAGCGTTGAACTAGACATGGCCAGTGTTTGTAGGAAGCACAGTTATTTTGTTCTGAGCAAGCTCACTCTTCTGGCCCTATAGGAAACACAGTAGAGTAAAAGAGTCAATTTTCTCAAAAGTAGAGAGTGTTTCTTGTAAGGCGAGCTAGTGTTTGTTTCTCATTCATAAACGGAGATGAATCACCAGCAATTTCTGGTCCTTTTAGCAAGAGTTGTTTTCTGGTAAGGAAAGTCACTACTGCGTTCCCATTGCCATACTCAGTGCAAATAGCACTCGCTTCCATTCCCAGCACGTACAGTGTATTGCACTGAAGATAAGCTACTGTTCTTGTCAGTTTCCTAGGCAGAGTTGAACTAGATATGGCCCATGTGTTTAGGAAGCAAAGTTGTTTTGTTCTAAGAAAGCTCACTCTTCTGTCCCTATAGGAACACAGTAGAGTAGAAGAATGTTCTTTTCTCAAAAGCAGAGTGTGTTTCTTGTCAGGCGAGCTAGTGTTTGTTTCTTTTTCATACACGGTTTTGAATCACATGCAGTTTCTGATCCGATTAGCAAGAGTTTTTTTTCTGGTAAGGAAAGTCACTATTGTGCTCTCATTGCCAAACACAGTGCAAATAGCCATTGTGTCTGTTCCCAGCAAGAACAGTGAATTGGACTGAAGAGAAGCTACTGTTCTTGTCAGTTTCCTAAGCAGAGTTGAACTAGATATGGATCGTGTGTATGAAGCACAATTCTTTGGTTCTGAGCAAGCTCACAGTTCTGGCCCTTTAGGAAACACATTAGAGTAGAAGAGTGCTCTTTTCTCAAAAGCAGAGTGTGTTTCTTGGAAGGCGAGCACGCATTTGTTTCCCATTCCTAAACAGGGTTGAATCACATACAGTTTCTGGTCCTACGAGCAGGAGTTGTGTTTTGGTAATAAAAGTCATTATTGTGCTCCAATTGCCATAAACAGGGCAAATAGCGCTCTCGTCTGTTCCCAGCAAGTACAATGTATTGGACTGAAGAGAAGCTACTGTTCTTTTCAGACTCCTAAGTAGAGTTGAACTCGATATGGATCGTGTGTATGAAGCACAATTCTTTGATTCTAAGCAAGCTCACTCTTCTGGCACTTTAGGAAACACAGTAGAGAAGAAGAGTGCTCTTTTCGAAAAAGCAGAGTGAGTTTCTTTGTAAGTCGAGCTAGTGTTTGTTTCCCATTCATATATGGAGTTGAATCACGTGCAGTTTTTGGTCCTACAAGCAAGAGTTGTTTTCTGGTAAAGAAAGTGACTACTGCACTCCCATTGCCATACACAGTGCAAATCGCCCTCACATATGTTCCCAGCAAGTACAGTGTATTGGACTGAAGAGAAGCACATGTTCTTGTCAGTTCCTTAAGCAGAGTTGAACTAGACATGGCCTGTGTTTGTAGGAAGCACAGTTATTTTGTTCTGAGCAAGTTCATTCTTCTGGCCCTATCGGAAACACAGTACAGAAAAAGAGTCAATTTTCTCAAAAGTAGAGAGTGTTTCTCATGAGGCGAGCTTGTGTTTGTTTCCCATTCATAAACAGAGTTGAATCACCAGCAGTTTCTGGTCCTTTGAGCAAGAGTTGTTTTCTGGTAAGGAAAGTCACTAATACGCTCCCATTGCCATACTCAGTGCAAATAGCACTCGCGTCTGTTCCCAGCAAGTACAGTGTATTGCATTGAAGATAAGCTACTGTTCTTGTCAGTTTCCCTAAGCAGAGTTGAACTAGATATGGCCCGTGTGTGTAGGAAGCAAAATTGTTTTGTTCTAAGATAGCTCACTGTTCTGTCCCTATAGGAACACAGTAGAGTACAAGAGTGTTCCTTTCTCAAAATCAGAGTGTGATTCTTGTCAGGCGAGCTAGTGTTTGTTTCCCTTTCATAAACGGTTTTGAATCACATGCAGTTTCTGGTCCTACGAGCAAGAGTTTTTACTGGTAAAGAAAGTCACTATTGTGCTCCCATTGCCATGCACAGTGCCAATAGCCATTGCGTCTGTTCCCAGCAAGTACAGTGAATTGGACTGAAGAGAAGCTACTGTTCTTGTCAGTTTCCTAAGCAGAGTTGAACTTTATATGGACCGCGTTTATAGTAAGCCCAGTTCTTTTGTTCTGAGCAAGCTCATTCTTCTGGCGCTATAGGAAACACAGTAGAGTAGAAGAGTGCTCTTTTCTCAAAAGCAGAGTGTTTTTCTTGGAAGGCAAGCTAATGTTTGTTTCCAATTCCTAAACAGAGTTGAATCACATACAGTTTCTGGTCCTACGAGCAGAAGTTGTGTTTTGGTAATAAAAGTCATTATTGTGCTCTAATAGCCATAAACACTGCAAATAGCACTCTGGGCTGTTCCCAGCAAGTACAGTGTATTGGACAAAAGAAGTTACTGTTCACCCTGTTGTGATGGTTCACGCCTTTAATCCCAGAACTGGGGAAGCAGAGCCAGGCAGATCTCTGTGAGTTCAAGGCCAGCTTGGGCTTCCAAGTGAGTCCCAGGAAAGCACAAAGCTACACAGAGAAACCCTGTCTCGAAAAAAAAAAAGCAGCTACTGTTCTTGTCAGTTTCCTCAGCAGAGTTGATCAAGATATGCTCCGTGTGGGTAGGAAGCACAGTTCTTTTGTTCTGAGCAAGCTCACTCTTCTGGCCTATAGGAAACACAGCAGAGTCAAAGAGTGCTCTTTTCTCAAAAGAAGAGTGTGCTTTTTGTTTGGCTAGCTAGTGTATGTTTCCCATTCATAAACGGAGTTGAATCACATGCAGTTTCTGGTCCTATAATCAAGAGTTATTTTCTGGTAAGGAAAGTCACTATTGTGCTCCCATTGCCATACCCGTTGCAAATAGCACTTGCGTCTGTTCCCAGCAATAACAGTTTCTTGGACTGAAGAGAAGATGCTGTTCTTGTCACTTTTCTAAGAATAGTTAAACTAGATATGGCCCGTGTGTCAAAAGCACAGTTCTTTGATTGTGAGCAAGCCCCCCCTCCTGCCCTATAGGAAACACAGTACAGTAAAACAGTAAATTTTCTCAAAAGTAGAGTGTGTTTCTTATAAGGCGAGCTAGTGTTTGTTTCCCATTCATAAAAGGAGTTGAATCACATGCAGTTTGAGGTCCTATGAGCAAGAGTTGTTTTCTGGTAAGGAAAGACACTATTGCGCTCCCCCCATTGCTATACACAGTGCAATTAGCACTCACGTCTGTTTTCAGCAGGTACAATGTAAAGAAAGAAGAGAAGCCACTGTTTTTGTCAGTTTCCTAAGCAAAGTTGAACTAGATATGGCTTATGTGTGTAGGAAGCACATTCTTTTTTTCTGAGGAAGCTCACTGTTCTGGTCCTATAGTAAACAGTATAGAGTAGAAGAATGCTCTTTTTTTAAAAGCAGAGTGTGTTTCTTGTAAGGCGAGTTAGTGTTTGTTTCCCATTCATAAATGGAGTTGAACCACATGCAGTTTCTTGTCCTATGAGCAAGAGTTGTTTTCTGGGAGGGAAAGTCACTAATGTGCTCCTATTGCCATACACAGAGCAAATAGCAATTGCATCTGTTCCCAACAAATACTGTCTATTGGATTGAAGAGAAGCTACTGTTCTTGTAAGATTCCCAAGCCGAGTTGAACTAGATACGGCCTGTGTGTGTAGGAAGCACAGTTCTTTGGTTCTGAGCAAGCTCACTGTATTGGCCCTCTAGGAAACACAGTAGAGTAGAAGAGTGCTCTTTTCTCAAAAGCAGAGTGTGTTTTTTGTAAGGCGAGCTAGTGATGGTTTCCCATTCATAAAGGAGGTTGAATCACATGCAGGTTCTAGTCCTACGAGCAAGAGTTGTTTTCTGGTAAGGAAAGTCACTAGTGTGCTCCCATTTCCATACACTGTGCAAATAGCACTTGCGTCTGTTCCCAGCAAGTACAGTATAATATACGGAAGAGGAGCTACTGTTCTTGTCAGTTTTCTAATCAGAGTTGAACTAGATATGATCCATGTGTGTAGGAAGCACAGTTCTTTTGTTCTGAGCAAGCTCACTGTTCTGGCCCTTTATTAAACACAGTAGAGTAGAAGAGTGCTCTTTTCTCAAAAGCAGAGTGTGTTTCTTGTAAGGCGAGCTAGTGTTTGTTTCCCATTTATAAACGTAGTTGATTCACATACATTTTCTGGTCCTACGAGGAAGAGTTGTTTTCTCGGAAGGAAAGACACTATTGTGTTCCCATTGCCATACACAGTTCAAATAGCAGTTGTGTCTGTTCCCAGCAAATACAGTGTATTGGACCGAAGAGAAGCTACTGTTCTTGTCATTTTCCTAATCAGAGTTGAACTAGATATGGCCTGTGTGTAGGAAGCACATTCTTTTGTTCTGAGCAGGCTCACTGTTCTGACCCTGTAGAAAACAGAGTAGAGTAGAAGAGTGCTCTTTTCTCAATAGCAGAGTGTGTTTCTTATAAGGTGAGCTAGTGTTTGTTTCCCATTGATAAATGGAGTTGAACCACATGCAGTTTATGGTCCTATGTGCAATAATTGATTTCTGAGAGGGAAAGTCACTAATGTGCTCCCATTACCATACACAGAGCAAATAGCATTTGCGTCGGTTCCCAACAAGTACAGTGTACTGGACTGAAGAGAAGCTACTGTTCTTGTAAGATTCCTAAGCTGAGTTGAACTAGATATGGCCCGTGTGTGTAGGTAGCACATTTCTTTGGTTCTGAGCAAGCTCACTCTTCTGGCCATATATGAAACAGAATAGAGAAAAAGAGTGCTCTTTTCTCAAAACCAGAGTGTGTTTCTTGTAAGGCAAGCTAGTGTTTGTTTCCCAGTCAGAAATGGAGTTGAATCACATGCAGTTTGTGGTCCTATGAGCAAGAGTTTTTTTCTGGTAAGGAAAGACACTATTGAGCTCCCTCCCATTGCCATACACAGTGCAATTAGCACTCGCGTCTGTTTCCAGCAGGTACAATGTAAAGGAAAGAAGAGAAGCCACTGTTTTTGTCAGTTTCCTAAGCAAAGTTGAACGAGATATGGCCCGTGTGTGTAGGAAGCACAGTTCTTTTTTCTGAGCAAGCTCACGCTTCTGGCCCTTTATGAAACACAGTAGAGTAGAAGATTGCTCTTTTCTCAAAAGCAGAGTTTGTTTCTTGTAAGGCGACCTAGTGTTTGTTTCTCATTCAAAAATGGAGTAGAATCACATATAGTTTCTGTTCCTACGAGCGAGAGTTGTTTTCTGGTAATGAAAGTCACTATTGCGCTCCCATTGCCATACACAGTGCAAATAACACTCGCGTCAGTTTCCCGCAAGTACAGTGTATTGGACTGAAGAGAAGCTACCGTTCTTGTCAGTTTCCTAAGCAGAGCTGAACTATATATAGCCCGTGTGTGTGGGTAACACAGTTCTTTTGTTCTGAGTAAGATCACTGTTCTGGCACTAAAGGAAAAACGGTACAGTAGAAGAGTGCTCTTTTCTCAAAAGCAGAGTGTGTTTCTTGAAAGGCGGGCGAGATTTTTTTTCCAATTCATAAACAGAGTTGAATCACATTCAATTTTTGGTTCTACAAGGAAGAGTTGTTTTCTGGTAAAGAAAGTGACTATTGTGCTTCCATTGCCATACACATTACAAATCGCCCTCGCGTATGTTCCCAGCAAGTACAGTGTATTGGACTGAAGAGAAGCTAATGTTCTTGTCAGTTCCCTAAGCAGAGTTGAACTAGACATGGCCAGTGTTTGTAGGAAGCACAGTTCTTTTGTTCTGAACAAGCTCACTCTTCTGGCCCTATAGGAAACACAGTACAGTAAAAGAGTCAATTTTCTCAAAAGTAGAGAGTGTTTCTTGTAAAGCGAGCTAGTGTATGTTTCCCATTCATAAACGGAGTTGAATCACCAGCAATTTCTGGTCCTTCGAGCAAGAGTTGTTTTCTGGTAAGGAAAGTCACTATTGCGTTCCCATTGCCATACTCAGTGCAAATAACACTCGTGTCCATTCCCAGCACGTACAGTGTATTGCACTGAAGAGAAGCTACTGTTCTTGTCAGTTTCCTAGTCAGAGTTGAACTAGATATGGCCCGTGTGTGTAGGAAGCAAAGTTGTTTTGTTCTAAGAAAGCTCACTGTTCTGTCCCTATAGTAACACAGTAGAGTAGAGGAATGTTCCTTTCTCAAAAGCAGAGTGTGTTTCCTGTCAGGCGAGCTAGTGTTTGTTTCTTTTTCATATACGGTTTTGAATCACATGCATTTTCTGATCCGATTAGCAAGAGTTTTTTTTCTGGTAAGGAAAGTCACTTTTGTGCTCTCATTGCCAAACACAGTGCAAATAGCCATTGCGTCTGTTCCCAGCAAGAACAGTGAATTGGACTGAAGAGAAGCTACTGTTCTTGTCAGTTTCCTAAGCAGAGTTGAACTAGATATGGATCGTGTGTATGAAGCACAATTCTTTGGTTCTGAGCAAACTCACAGTTCTGGCCCTTTAGGAAACACATTAGAGTAGAAGAGTGCTCTTTTCTCAAAAGCAGAGTGTGTTTCTTGGAAGGCGAGCACGCGTTTGTTTCCCATTCCTAAACAGGGTTGAATCACATACAGTTTCTGGTTCTACGAGCAGGAGTTGTGTTTTGGTAATAAAAGTCATTATTGTGCTCCAATTGCCATAAACAGGGCAAATAGCGCTCTCATCTGTTCCCAGCAAGTACAATGTATTGGACTGAAGAGAAGCTACTGTTCTTTTCAGACTCCTAAGCAGAGTTGAACTAGATATGGATCGTGTGTATGAAGCACAATTCTTTGATTTTAAGCGAGCTCACTCTTCTGGCACATTAGAAAGCACAGTAGAGAAGAAGAGTGCTCTTTTCGAAAAAGCAGAGTGAGTTTCTTTGTAAGTCGAGCTAGTGTTTGTTTCCCATTCATATATGGAGTTGAATCACATTCAATTTTTGGTTCTACAAGGAAGAGTTGTTTTCTGGTAAAGAAAGTGACTATTGTGCTTCCATTGCCATACACATTACAAATCGCCCTCGCGTATGTTCCCAGCAAGTACAGTGTATTGGACTGAAGAGAATCATATGTTCTTGTCAGTTCCTTAAGCAGAGTTGAACTAGACATGGCCTGTGTTTGTAGGAAGCACAGTTATTTTGTTCTGAGCAAGCTCATTCTTCTGGCCCTATCGGAAACACAGTACAGAAAAAGAGTCAATTTTCTCAAAAGTAGAGAGTGTTTCTCATAAGGCAGGCTTGTGTTTGTTTCCCTTTCATAAACGGAGTTGAATCACCAGCAATTTCTGGTCCTTTGAGCAAGAGTTGTTTTCTGGTAAGGAAAGTCACTATTGCATTCCCATTGCCATACTCAGTGCAAATAGCACTTGCATCCATTCTCAGCACGTACAGTGTATTGCACTGAAGATAAGCTACTGTTCTTGTCAGTTTCCTAGGCAGAGTTGAACTAGATATGGCCCGTGTGTGTAGGAAGCAATGTTGTTTTGTTCTAAGAAAGCTCACTTTTCTGTCCCTATAGGAACACAGTAGAGTAGAAGAATGTTCCTTTCTCAAAAGCAGAGTGTGTTTCTTGTTAGGCGATCTAGTGTTTGTTTCTTTTTCATATACGGTTTTGAATCACATGCAGTTTCTGATCCGATTAGCAAGAGTTTTTTTCTGGTAAGGAAAGTCACTATTGTGCTCTCGTTGCCAAACACAGTGCAAATAGCCATTGCGTCTGCTCCCAGCAAGAACAGTGAATTGGACTGAAGAGAAGCTACTGTTCTTGTCAGTTTCCTAAGCAGAGTTGAACTAGATATGGATCGTGTGTATGAAGCAAAATTCTTTGGTTCTGAGCAAGTTCACAGTTTTGGCCCTTTAGGAAACACATTAGAGTAGAAGAGTGCTTTTTTCTCAAAAGCAGAGTGTGTTTCTTGGAAGGCGAGCACGCATTTGTTTCCCATTCCTAAACTGGGTTGAATCACATACAGTTTCTGGTCCTACGAGCAGGAGTTGTGTTTTGGTAATAAAAGTCATTATTGTGCTCCAATTGCCATAAACAGGGCAAATAGCGCTCTTGTCTGTTCCCAGCAAGTACAATGTATTGGACTGAAGAGAAGCTTCTGTTCTTTTCAGACTCCTAAGCACAGTTGAACTAGATATGGATCGTGTGTATGAAGCACAATTCTTTGATTCTAAGCAAGTTCACTCTTCTGGCACTTTAGGAAACACAGTAGAGAAGAAGAGTGCTCTTTTCGAAAAAGCAGAGTGAGTTTCTTTGTAAGTTGAGCTAGTGTTTATTTCCCATTCATATATGGAGTTGAATCACGTGTAGTTTTTTGTCCTACAAGCAAGAGTTGTTTTCTGGTAAGGAAAGTGACTACTGCACTCCCATTGCCATACACAGTGCAAATCCCCCTCACGTATGTTCCCAGCAAGTACAGTGTATTGGACTGAAGAGAAGCACATGTTCTTGTCAGTTTCCTAAGCAGAGTTGAACTAGTCATTTCCAGTGTTTGTAGGAAGCACAGTTATTTTGTTCTGAGCAAGCTCATTCTTCTGGCCCTATCACAAACACAGTACAGTAAAAGAGTCAATTTTCTCAAAAGTAGAGTGTGTTTCTTGTAAGGCGAGCTAGTGTTTGTTTCCCATTCATAAACGGAGTTGAATCACCAGCAGTTTCTGGTCCTTTGAGCAAGAGTTGTTTTCTGGTAAGGAAAGTCACTATTGCACTCCCATTGCCATACTCAGTGCAAATAGCACTCGCGTCTGTTCCCAGCAAGTACAGTGTATTGCACTGAAGATAAGCTACTGTTCTTGTCAGTTTCCTAAGCTGAGTTGAACTAGATATGGCCCGTGAGTGTAGGAAGCAAAGCTGTTTTGTTCTAAAAAAACTCACTGTTCTGTCCCTATAGGAACACAGTAGAGTAGAAGAATGTTCCTTTCTCAAAAGCAGAGTGTGTTTTTGTCAGGCGAGCTAGAGTTTGTTTCTTTTTCATATACGGTTTTGAATCACATGCAGTTTCTGATCCGATTAGCAAGAGTTTTTTTCTGGTAAGGAAAGTCACTATTGTGCTCTCATTGCCAAACACAGTGTAAATAGCCATTGCATCTGTTCCCAGCAAGAACAGTGAATTGGACTGAAGAGAAGCTACTGTTCTTGTCAGTTTCCTAAGCAGAGTTGAACTGTATATGGCCTATGTGTAGGAAGCACAGATCTTTTTTTCTGAGCAAGCTCACATTTCGGACTCTGTGGAAACACTGTAAAGTAGAAGATTGCTCTTTTCTCAAAAGCAGAGTGTGTTTCTTGTAAGGCAAGCTAGTGTTTGTTTCCCATTCATAAACGGAGTGGAATCACATGCAGTTTCTGGTCCTACAAGCAAGAGTTGTTTTCTGGTAAGGAAAGTCACTATCACGTTCCCATTGACATACACAGTGCAAATAGCACTTGCATCTTTTCCCATGAAGTACAGTGTATTGGACTGAAGAGAAGCTACTGTTCTTGTCACTTTCCTAAGCAGAGTTGAACTAGGTATGGCCCATGTGTAGGAAGCACAGTTCTTTTGTTCTGAGCAACCTCACTTTTCTAGCACTATGGAAACACAGTACCGTAGAAGAGTGTTCTTTTCTCAAAAGCAGAGTGTGTTTCTTGTAAGGTGAGCTAGTGTTTGTTTCTCATTCTTAAACAGTGTTGAATTACATGCAGTTTCTTGTCCTACGAGTAAGAGTTGTTTTCTGGTAAGGAAAGTTACTTTTGTGCTCCCACTGCAAAAAAAAAGTGCATTTTTCACTCGTGTCTATTCCCATCAAGTACAGTGTATTGGACTGAAGTGAAGCTACTTTTCTTGTCAGTATCTTAAGCAGAGTTGAACTAGATATGTCCCGTGTGTAGGAAGCACAATTCTTTTGTTCTGAGCAACCTCACTTTTCTAGCACTATGGAAACACAGTACAGTAGAAGAGTGCTCTTTTCTCAAAAGCAGAGTGTGTTTCTTGTAAGGTGAGCTAGTGTTTGTTTCTCATTCATAAACAGAGTTGAATTACATGCAGTTTCTTGTCCTACAAGCAAGAGTTGTTTTCTTGTAAGGAAAGTCACTTTTGTGCTCCCACTGCAAAAAAAAGTGCATTTTGCACTCGCGTCTGTTCCCAGCAAGTACAGTGTATTGGACTGAAGTGAAGCTACTTTCCTTGTCAGTATCTTAAGCAGAGTTTAAGTAGATATGTCTCGTGTGTGTAGGAAGCAGAGTTCTTTTGTTCTGAGCAAGCTCACTCTTCTGGCCTTACAGGAAACACAGTAGAGTAGAAGAGTGCTCTTTCCTCAAAAGCAGTGTGTGTTTTTGTAAGGCGAGCTAGTGTTTGTTTCCCATTCAAAAACGGAGTTTAATCACATGCACTTTCTGGTCCTACTCACAAGAGTTGCTTTTTGTTAAGGAATGTCACTATTATGCTCCCATTGCTTTATACAGTGCAAATAACACTCTCGTCTCTTCCCTGCAAATACAGTGTATTGGACCGAAGAAAAGCTACTGTTCTTGATAGTTTTTTAAGCAGAGTTGAACTGGATATGGGTCATGTGTGTAGGAAGCACAGTTCTTTTGCTCTGAGCAAGCTCACTGTTCTAGCCATGTGGAAACATAGTAGAGTAGAAGAGTGCTCTTTTCTCAAAAGCAGAGTGTGTTTCTTGTAAGGCGAGCTAGTCTTGTTTTCCCATTTATAAACGGAGTTGAATCACATGCAGTTTCTGTCATATGAGCAAGAGTTGTTTTCTGGTAAGGAAAGTCACTATTTTACCCCCTTTGACATATACAGTTAAAATTGCAATTCGCGTCTGTTCCCACCAAGTACAGAGTAATGTACTGAAGAAATGCTACTGTTCTTGACAGTTTCTTAAGTAGAGTTGAACGAGATATGGTTCATGTGTGTAGGAAGCATAGTTCTTTTGTTCTGAGCAAGCTCACTGTTCTGGCCTTATAGGAAACACAGTAGAGTAGAATAGTGCTCTTTTCTCAAAAGCAGAGTGTGTCACTTATAAGGCAAGCTAGTGTTTTTTTCTCATTCATAAATGTGTTAATAGCACTCGTGTCTGTTCCCAGCAAGTACAGGGTTTTCAACTGAAGAGAACCTATTGTTCTTGTCAGTTTCTTAAGCAGATTTGAACATTGTATAGGCCGCGTGTTTAGGAAGCACAGTTCTTTGGTTCTGAGCAAGTTCATAGTTCGTGCCCTTTAGGAAACACAGTAGAGTAGAAGAGGGATTTTTCTCAAAACCAGAGTGTGTTTCTTATAAAACTAGCTAGTTCTTTTTTCCCTTTAATATATGGAGTTGAATCACATGCAGTTTCTGGTCCTACTCACAAGAGTTGCTTTCTGGTATGGAAAGTCACTGTTGCGCTCCCATTGCCATACACAGTGCAAATAGCACTCGCGTCTGTTCCCAGCTATTACAGTATTTTGGACTGAAGAGAAGCTACTGTTCTTGGCAATTAACAAAGCAGAGTTGAACTGTATATGGCTTTTGTGTGTAGGAAGCACAGTTCTTTTGTTCTGAGAAGCTCACAGTTCAGGCCATATAGGAAACAGAGTAGAGTAGAAGAGTGCTCTTTTTTCAAAAGCAGAGTATATTACTTGTAAGGCGAGATTGTGTTTGTTTCACATTCATGAGCGGAGTTGAATCACATGGAGTCTCTGCTCAATGTTCAAGAGTTGTTTTCTGGTATGGAAAGTCACTATTTTGATCTCATTGCCATAAACAGTGCAAATAGCACTCGGGTCTTTTCCCAGCATGTTCAGTGTATTGGACTGAACAGAAGCTACTGTTCTTGTAAGGTTTCCTAAGCAGAGTTTTACTAGATATTACCTGTGTTTGTAGGAAGCATAGTTTTTTGTTCACAGCAAGCTCACTTTTCTGGCCCTATAGGAAAAACAGTAGAGTAGAAGAGTTTGCTTTTCTCAAAAGCAGAGTGTGTCTCTCGTAAGGCGAACTAGGGTTTGTTTCCCATTGATAAACAGAGTTGAATCACATGCTGTTTCTGGTCCTACACGCAATAGTTGTTTTCTGGTAAGGAAAGTCACTATTGTGATCCCATTGACATAAACATTGCAAACAGCACTCGCGTCTTTTCCCAGCATGTTCAGTGTATTGGCCTGAACAGAAGCTACTACTGTTCTTGTTAATTTCCTAAGCAGCATTGAACTAGATATTACCCGTGTTTGTTGGAAGCACAGTTCTTTTTTTCATAGCAAGCTAACTTTTCTGTCTCTATAGGAAAACAGTAGACTAAAAGAGTGCTCTTTTCTCAAAAGCAGTGTGTGTTTGTTGTAAGGCAAGCAAGTGTTTGTTTCCCATTCATAAACAGAGTTGAATCACTAGCAGTTTCTGGTCCTATGAGTAAGAGTTGTTTTCTGGTGAGGAAAGTCACTATTGCGCTCCCATTGCCATAAAAAGTGCAAATAGCACTTGCGTCTGTTCCCAGGAAGTACGTGTGTTTAGGAAGCACAGTTTTTTTGTTCTGAGAAAGCTCATAGTTCGTGCTTTTTAGGAAACACAATAGAGTAGAAGAGTGTGCTTTTCTCAAAAGCAGAATGTGTTTCTTATAAAGCGATCTAGTCCTTGTTTCCCTTTAATAAATGGAGTTGAATTACATGCAGTTTCTGGTCCTACTCACAAGAATTGCTTTCTGGTAAGGAAAGTCACTGTTGCGCTCCCATTGTCATACAATATGCAAATAGCACTTGTGTTTGTTCCCAGCAATTACAGTGTATTGCACTGAAGAGAAGCTACTGTTCTTGTCAGATTCCAAAGCAGAGTTGAACTGTATATGGCTCTTGTGTGTAGAAAACACAGTTCTTTTGTTCTCAGCAAGCTCACAGTTCTAGCCATATAGGAAACACAGAGTGTGTATCTAGTAAGGCGTGCTAGTGTTTGTTTCCCATTTATAAATGGAGTTGAATCACATGCTGTTTCTGGTCCTATGAGCAATAGTTGTTATCTGGTAAGGAAAGTCACTATTGCAATCCCATTGCCATAAACAGTGCACATAGCACTCATGGCTTTTCCCAGCAAGTTCAGTGTATTGGCCTGAACAGAAGCTACTGTTCTTGTTAGTTTCCTAAGCAGAGATGAACTAGATATAACCCGTGTTTGTAGGAAGCACAGTTTTTTTGTTCTTAGCAAGTTAACTTTTCTGGCACTGTAGGAAACACAGTAGAGTAAAAGAGTGCTCTTTTCTAAAAAGCAGAGTGTGTTTCTTGTAAGGCAAGCTAGTGTTTGTTTCCCATTTATAAACGGAGTTGAATCAGATGACCTTTCTGGTTCTACAAGCGAGAGTTGTTTTCTAGTAAGGAAAGTCACTACTGTGCTCCCATTGCCAAAAACAGTGCATATTGCACTCGCGTCTGTTCCCAGCAAGTGCAGTGTACTGGACTGAAGAGAAGCTACAGTTCTTGCAGTTTCCTAAGCAGATTTGAACTAGATATGGCTCGTGTGTGTAGGAAGCACAGTTCTTTAGTTCTAAGCAAGCTCACTGTTCTGGCCCTATAGGAAACACAGTAGAGTTTAAGAGTGCTCTTTTCTCAAAAGCAGAATGTGTTTCTTGTAAGGCGTATTGGGTTAGTTTCCCATTCATAAGTAGAATTGAATCACATGCAGTTTCTGGTCTTATGAGCAAAAGTTGTTTTCTGGTAAGGAAAGTCACTACTGTGCTCCCATTGCCAAAAAAAGTGCATATTGCACTCAAGTCTGTTCCCAGCAAGTACAGTTTATTGGACTGAATAGAAGCTACTTTTCTTCTCAGTTTCCAAAGCAGAGTTGAACTAGATAAGGGCCGTGTGTGTAGGAAGCACAGTTTTTTTGTTCTGAGCAAGCTCACTCCTCTTGCCCTATAGGAAAAACAGTAGAGTAGAAGAATGCTCATTTCTAAAAAGCAGAGTGTGATTCTTTTAAGGCGAGCAAGTGTTTGTTTTCCATTGATGAACAGAGTTGAATCACATGCAGTATCTGCTCCTATAAGCAAGAGTTGTTTTCAGGAAAGGAAAGTCATTTTGTGCTCCCCCTGCCAAAAAAAGTGCATATTGCACTCGTGACTGTTCCCACAAGGACAGTGTATTGGACTGAAGAGAAGCTACTGTTCTTGTCAGTTTCCTAAGCAGAGTTGAACTAAATATGGTCCATATATGTAAAAAGCACAGGTCTTTTGTTCTGAGAAAGCTTACTGTTCTGGCCCTGTGGAAACACAGTAGAGTATAAGAGTGTTCCTTTCTCAAAAGCAGAGTGTTTTTCTTGTAAGGCGAGCTAGTATTTGTTTCCCGTTGATAAACGTAGTTGAACCACATGCAGTTTCTGGTCATACGAACAAGAGATGTTTTCTGGTAGTTAGTGTCACTGTTGTGCTCCCATTGCCATACACAGTACAAATAGCACTCGCATCTGTTCCCAACAATTACAGTGTATTTGACTGAAGAGAAGCTACTGTTCTTGTCATTTTCCTAAGCAGAGTTGAACTAAATATGGTCCATGTGTGTAGAAATCACAGGTCTTTTGTTCTGAGAAAGCTTACTGTTCTGGACCTGTGGAAACACAGTAGAGTATAAGAGTGTTTCTTTCTCAAAGCAGAGTGTGTTTCTTGTAAGGCAAGCTAGTATTTGTTTCCCATTGATAAATGTAGTTGAACCACATGCAGTTTCTGGTCATACGAACAAGAGATGTTTTCTGGTAAGTAGTGTCACTATTGTGTTCTCATTGCCATAAACAGTACAAATAGCACTCTTGTCTGTTCCCAGCAAGTACAGTGTATTGGACTGAAGAGAAGCTACTGTTCTTGTCAGTTTCCTAAGCAGAGTTGAACTAGATATGGCCCATGTGTGTAGGAAGCACAGTTCTTTTGTTCTGAGCAACCACACTGTTCTGGCCCTATGGAAAGACAGTACAGGAGAAGAGTGGTCTTTTTTCAAAAGCAGAGTGTGTTTCTTGTAACTTGAGCTAGTGTTTGTTTCCCAATCATAAACTTAGTTGAATTACATGCAGATTCTTGTCCTACCAGCAAGAGTTGTTTTCTGGAAAGGAAAGTCACTTTTGTGCTCCCCCTGACAAAAAAAGGTCATATTGCACTCGCGTCTGGTCCCAGCAAGTACAGTGTATTGGACTGAAGAGAAGCTGCTGTTCCTGTCAGTTTCCTAAGCAGAGTTGAACTAGGTATGGGCCGTGTGTGTAGAAACCACAGTTCTTTAGTTCTGAGTAGAATCACACTTCTGGCCCTTTAGGAAACACTGTAGAGAAGAACAGTGTTCTTTTCTGAAAAGCTGAGTGTGTTTCCAGTAAGGCGAGCTAGCGTTTGTTTCTCATTTATAAACGGAGTTGAATCATATGCAGTTTCTGCTAATATGAGAAAAAGTTTCTTTTTGGTAAGGAAAGTCACTATTATGCCCCCATTGCCATATACAGTGCAAATTGCAACTCGCATCTGTTCCCAGGTAGTACAGTGTATTGGATTGAAAAAAAGTTATTGATCTTGTCAGTTCCTTAAGCAGAGTTGTACTAGATATGGTCTATGTGTGTAGGAAGCACAGGTCTTTTGTTCTGAGCAAGCTCATCGTTCTGGCCTGTGGAAACACAGTAGAGTAGAAGAGTGCTCTTTTCTAAAAAGCAGAGTGTGTTTCTTGTAAGGCGAGCAAGTGTTTGTTTTCCATTGATAAACGGAGTTGAATCACATGCAGTTTCTGCTCCTACGAGCAAGAGTTTTTTTCAGGAAAGGAAAGTCATTTTGTGCTCCCCCTGACAAAAAAAGTGCATATTGCACTCCCGACTGTTCCCAGCAAGTACAGTGTATTGGACTGAAGAGAAGCTACTGTTCTTGTCAGTTTCCTAAGCAGAGTTGAACTAAATATGGTCCATGTGTGTAGAAAGCACAGGTTTTTTATTTTGAGCAAGCTCACTGTTCTGGCCCTGTGGAAACACAGTAGAGTATAAGACTGTTCCTTTCTCAAAAGCAGAATGTGTTACTTGTAAGGCGAGCTAGTATTTGTTTCCCATAGATAAACGTAGTTGAACCACATGCAGTTTCTGGTCATACGAACAAGAGATATTTTCTGGTAAGTAGTGTCACTATTGTGCTCCCATTGCCATACAAAGAACAAATAGCGCTCGCGTCTGTTCCCAGCAAGTACAGTGTATTGGACTTAAGAGAAGCTACTGTTCTTGTCAGTTTCCTAAGCAGAGTTGAACTAGATACGGCCCGTGTGTAGGAAGCACAGTTCTTTTGTTCTGAATAACCACACTGTTCTGGCCCTATGGAAAGACAGTACAGGAGAAGAGTGGTCTTTTTTCAAAAGCAGAGTGTGTTTCTTGTAACCTGAGCTAGTGTTTGTTTCCCATTCATAAACTGATTTGAATTACATGCAGTTTCTTGTCCTACCAGCAAGAGTTGTTTTTTGGAAAGGAAAGTCACTTTTGTGTTCCCTCTGCCAAAAGAAAAGGTCATATTGC
Organism: Peromyscus eremicus; assembly: GCF_949786415.1. Lineage (NCBI taxonomy): Eukaryota > Metazoa > Chordata > Mammalia > Rodentia > Cricetidae > Peromyscus > Peromyscus eremicus. The sequence continues at coordinate 456,176 of NW_026734407.1, forward strand.
ACTCGCGTCTGTTCCCACCAAGTACAGTGTATTGGACTGAAGAGAAGCTGCTGTTCCTGTCAGTTTCCTAAGCAGAGTTGTACTAGGTATGGGCCGTGTGTGTAGAAACCACAGTTCTTTAGTTCTGAGCAAGATCACACTTCTGGCCCTTTAGGAAACACTGTAGAGTAGAAGAGTGCTCTTTTCTGAAAAGCATAGTATGTTTCCAATAAGGCAAGCTAGCATTTGTTTCTCATTCATAAATGGAATTGAATCGTATGCAGTTTCTGCTAATATGAGAAAGAGTTGCTTTTTGGTAAGGAAAGGCACTATTATGCCCCCATTGCCATATACAGTGCAAATTGCAACTCGCGTCTGTTCCCAGGAAGTACAGTGTATTGGATTGAAGAGAAGCTATTGTTCTTGTCAGTTTCTTAAGCAGAGTTGAACTAGATATGGTCTATGTGTGTAGGAAGCACCGGTCTTTTTTTCTGAGCAAGTTCACTGTTCTGGCTTGTGGAAACACAGTAGAGTAGAAGAGTGTCCTTTTCTCAAAAGCAGAGTGTGTTTCTTGTAATGCAAGCTAGTGTTTGTTTCCCATTCATAAATGGAGTTGAATCACATGCAGATTCTGGTCATACGAGTAAAAGTTGTTTTCTGGTAAGGAAAGTCACTATTGTGCTCCCATTGCCATACACAGTGCAAATAGCACTCACGTCTGTTCCCAGCAAGTACAGTGTATTGTTATGAAGAGAACTAGAGTTCTTGTCAGTTTCCTAAGCAGAGTTGAACTAGATATAGCGTGTGTGTAGGAAGCACAGTTCTTTTGTCCTGAGCAAGTTCACTGTTCTGGCCCTAGAGGATACACAGTAGAGCAGAAGAGTGCTCTTTTCTCAAAAGAAGAGTGTGTTTCAAGTAAGGCGAGCTAGTGTTTGTTTCCCATTCATAAACTTAGTTCAGTCACATGCAGTTTCTGTTCCTATGAGCAAGAGTTGTTTTCTGGTAAGGAAACTCACTATTATGTCCCCATTGACATATACAGTGCAAATTGCAACTCAATTCTTTTCCCAGCAAGTACAGTGTCTTAGACTGAATAGAAGCTTCTATTCTTGTCAGTTTCCTATGCAGCATTGAACTAGATATGGCCCGTGTGTGAAGGAAATACACTTCTTTTGTTCTGAGCAAGCTCATTGTTCTGGACCTTAGCGTAACACAGTAGAGTAGAAGAATACTCTTTTCTCAAAAGCAGAGTGTGTTACTTGTAAGGCGATTTTGTGTTTGTTTCCCATTCATAAATGGAGTTGAATTACATGCAGTTTCTGGTCCTACGAGTAAGAGTTGTTTTCTGGTGAGGAAAGTACTATTGTGCTCCCATTGCCATAAAAAGTGCAAAGAGCACTCGCGTCTGTTCCCAGCAAGTACAGTGTTTTGAACTGAAGAGAACTGATTGTTCTTGTCAGTTTCGTCAGCAGATTTGAACATTCTACAGCCCGTGTGTTTAGGAAGCACAGTTCTTTGCTCTGAGCAAGCTCATAGTTCATGACATTTAGGAAACACAGTAGAGTAGAAGAGTGCTCTTTTCTCAAAAGCAGAGTGTGTTTTTTATAAAGCAAGCTAGTTCTTGTTTCCCCTTAATAAATGGAGTTGAATGACATACAGTTTCTGGTCCTACTCACAAGAGTTGCTTTCTGGTAAGGAAAGTCACTGTTGCACTCCCATTGCCATACACAGTGCAAATAGCACTTGCGTCTGTTCCCATCAAGTACAGTGTATTGTTCTGAAGAGAACTACAGTTCTTGTCAGTTTCCTTAGCCGAGTTGAACTAGATATGGCTCTTGTGTGTATGAAGCACAGTTCTTTGTTCTGTGCTAGCTCACAGTTTGGGCCATGTAGGAAACACAGTAGAGTAGAAGAGTGTGCGTTTCTTAAAAGCAGAGTATGTTATTTTTTAAGGGGAGCTAGTGTTTGTTTCCCATTCATAAACGGAGTTGAATCACATGCAGTTTCTGCTCCTATGATCAAGAGTTGTTTTCTGGTAAGGAAAGTCACTATTGCAATCCCATTGACATATACAGTGCAAATAGCACTTGGGTCTTTTCCCAGCAAGTTCAGTATATTGTCGTGAACAGAAGCTACTGTTCTTGTTAGTTTCCTAAGCAGAGTTGAACTACATATTATCCGTGTTTTTAGGAAGCACAGTTTTTTGTTCTCAGCAAGCTCACTTTTCTGGCCCTATAGGAAACACATTAGAGAAGAAGAGTTCTCTTTTCTCAAAAGCAGAGTGTGTTTCTTGTAAGGCAAGCTAGCGTTTGTTTCTCATTGATAAAAGGAGTTGAATCACATGCTGTTTCTGTTCCTACAAACAATAGTTTTTTTTTTCTGGTATGGAAATTCACTATTGCCAATCCCATTGCCATAAACAGTGCGAATAGCACTCGTGTCTTTTCTAAGCAAGTTCAGTGTATTGGCCTAAAAAGAAGCTACTGTTCTTGTTAGTTTCCTAAGCAGAGTTGAGCTAGATATAACCGTGTTTATAAGAAGCACAGTTCTTTTGTTCTCAGGAAGTAAACTTTTCTGGCTCTATAGGAAGCACAGTAGAGTAGAAGTGTGCTCTTTTCTCAGAAGCAGAGTCTGTTTCTTGTAAGGCAAGCTAGTGTTTGTTTCCCATTCATAAACAGAGTTGAATCACATGCAGTTTATGGTCCTACAAGCAAGAGTTGTTTTCTGGTAAGGAAAGTCACTACTGTGCTCCCATTGCCCAAAAAAGTGCATATTGCACTCCTATCTGTTCCCAGCAAGAACAGTGTATTGGACTGAAGAGAAGCTACTGTTCTTATCAGTTTCCTGAGCAGAATTGAACTAGATAAGGGCCATGTGTGTAGGAAGCACAGTTCTTTTGTTCTGAGCAAGCTCACTCTTCTTGACCTATAGGAAAAACAGTAGAGTAGAAGAGTGCTTTTTTCTAAAAAGCAGAGTGTGTTTCTTGTAAGGCGAGAACGTGTTTGTTTTCCATTGATAAACGGAGTTGAATCACATGCAGTTTCTGGTTGTACGAGCATGAGTTGTTTTCTGGTGAGAAAAGTCACTATTATGCCCACATTGCCATATACAGTGCAAATTGCAACTCGCGTCTGTTCCCAGCAAGTACAGTGTATTGGATTGAAGAGAAGCTACTTTTCTTGTGAGTTTCTTAAGCAGAATTGAACTAGATATGGTCTATGTGTGCAGAAAGCACAGGTCTTTTATTCTGAGCAAGCTCACTGTTCTGGCCCTGTGGAAACACAGTAGTGTAGAAGAGTGGTCTTTTCTCAAAAGCAGAGTTTGTTTCTTGAAAGGTGAACTAGTGTTTGTTTCCCATTCATTATAAACTGTGTTGAATTACATGCAGTTTCTGTTCTTATGAGCAAGAGTTGTTTTCTGGAAAGGAAAGTCACTGTTGTGTTCCCATTGCCATAAAAAGTGCAAATAGCACTCACGTCTGTTCCCAGCAAGTACAGTGTATTGTTCTGAAGAGAACTACAGTTCTTGTCAGTTTCCTAAGCAGAGTTGAACTAGATATGGCACGTGTGTGTAGGAAGCATAGTTCATTTGTTGTCAGCAAGGTCACAGTTCTGGCCCTATAATAAACACAGTAGAGTAGAAGTGTGCTCTTTTCTCAAAAGCAGAGTGTGTTTCTTGTAAGGCGAGCTAGTGTTTGTTTCCCTTTCATAAAGGGAGTTGAATCACATGCAGTTTCTGTTCCTATGAACTAGAGTTGTTTTCTGGTAAGGAAAGTCACTCTTGCGATCCCATTGCCATATACAGTGCAAATTGCAACTCGAGTCTGTTACCAGCAAGTACAGTGTCTTGGACTGAAGATAAGCTATTATTCTTGTCAGTTTCCTACTCAGCATTGAACTAGATATTACCCAGGTGTTTAGGAACTACAGTTCTTTTGTTCTGAACAAGCTCACTGTTCTGGCCCTATAGGAAACACAGTAGAGTAGAAGAGTGCTCTTTTTTCAAAAGCAGAGTGTGTTTCTTGTAAGGCGAGCTAGTGTTTGTTTCCCTTTCAAAAACGGAGTAGAATCACATGCAGTTTCTGGTCCGAAGAGCAAGAGTTGTTTTCTGGTAAGGAAAGTCACAACTCTGCTCCCATTGCCATACACAGTGCAAATAGCATTGGCGTCTGTTCCCAGCAAGTCCAGTGTATTGGACTGAAGAAAAGCTACTGTTCTTATCAGTTTCCTGAGCAGAGTTGAACTATATATTCCCCGTGTGTGTAGGAAGCACAGTTCTTTTGTTCTGAGCAAGCAAACTGTTCTAGTCCTATGGAAACACAGTAGAGTCCAAGAGTGCTCTTTTTTCAAAAGCAGAGTGTCTCTTATAATGAGAGCTTGTTTTTGATTTCCATTTATAAATGGAGTTGAATCACATTCAGTCTCTTGTCCTACGAGCGAGAATTGTTTTCTGGTAAGGAAAGTCACTATTGCACCTCCATTTTCATACACTGTACAATAGCATTCACGTGTGTTCCCAGGAAGTACAGTGTATTGGACTGAAGAGAAGCTATTGTTCTTGTCATTTTCCTAAGCAGAGTTGAACAAGATATGCCCCTGTGTGTAGGAAGCATAGTTAATTTGTTCTGAGCAAGCTAACTGTTCTTTCCCTACAGAAACACAGTATAGTAGATGAATGCTCTTTTCAAAAAAGCAGATTTTGTTTCTTGTAAGGCGAGCTAGTGATTGTTTCCCTTTCATAAACGAAGTTGAATCACTTGCAGTTTCTGGTCCTAGGAGTAAGAGTTGTTTTCTGGTAAGGAAAGTCACTATTGCGCTCCCATTGCCATACACATTGCAAATAGCACTCGCGTCCGCTCCCAGCAAGTACAGTGTATTGGACTGAAGAGAAGCTACTGTTCTTGTCAGAATCCTAAGCAGAGTTGAACTAGATATGGGCCGTGTGTGTAGCAAGCATAGTTGTTTTGTACTGAGAAAGCTCACTCTTCTGGCCCTATAGGAAAGACAGTAGAGTAGAGGAGTGCTCTTTTCTCAAAAGCAAAGTGTATTTCTTGTAAGGCGAGCTAGTCTTGGTTTTTCCTTCATAAACAGAGTTGAATCACATATATTTTCTGGTCCTCCTAGCAAGACTTGTTATCTTGAAAGGAAAGTCACTATTGTGCTTCATTGCCACACATAGTGCAAATAGCACTCGCATTTGTTCCCTGTAATTACAGTGTATTGGACTGAAGGGATGCTTCTGTTCTTGTCAGTTTCCTATGCAGAGTTGAACTATATATGGACTGTGTGTGTGTAGGAAGCACAGTTCATTTGTTCTGAGCAAGCTCACTGTTCTAGCCTTATAGGAAACACAGTAGAGTAGAAAAGTACTCTTTTCACAAAAGCAGAGTATGTTACATGAAAAGCGACCTTATCTTTGTTTCCCATTCAAAAACGGAGTTGAATCACATGCAGTTTTTGGTTTTACAAGCAAGAGTTGTTTTCTGGTAAGGAAAATCACTATTGCTCTCCCATTGTCAAACACAGTGCAAATAGCACTCGCGTCTGTTCCCATCAAGGACAGTGTACTGGACCGAAGAGAATGTACGGTTCATGTCAGTTTCCAACGCAGAATTTAACTAGATATGACCCATATGTATAGGAAGCTCAGTTCTTTTGTTCTGAGCAAGCTAACTGTTCTGATCCTACGGAAACACTGTAGAATAGAAGAGTGCTCTTTTCTCAAAAGCAGAGTGTATTTCTTGCAATGAGAGCTTTTGTTGGTTTTCCCTTCATAAACAGAATTGAATCACATACATTTTCTGGTCCTATGACGAAGAGTTGTTTTCTTCTTAGGAAAGTCACTATTTCACTTCCATTGCCATACACAGTGCAAATTGTCCTGGCCTCTCTTCCCAGGAAGTACACTGTATTGGACTGAAGAGAAGCTACAGTTCTTGTCAGTTTCGTAAGCAGAGTTGAAGTAGATATTGCCCATGTATGGAGGAAGCACAGTTCTTTTGTTCTCAGCAAGTTCACAGTTTGGGCGCTATAAAAAACACAGTAGCCTAGAAGAGTGCTCTTTTCTCAAAAGCATAGTGTGTTTCTTGTAAAGAGAGCTACTGATTGTTTCCCTTTCATAAACAGAGTTGAATCACATGCAGTTTCTGGTCCTATGAGCAAGAGTTTTTTTTCTGGTAAGGAAAGTCACTATTGCGCTCATTTGCCATACACATTACAAATAGCACTCGCGTCTGTTCCGTGGAAGTACAATGTATTGGACTGAAGAGAAGTTACTGTTCTTGTCAGTTTCCTATGCAGAGTTGAACTAGATATGGCCCATGTGTTTAGGAAGCACAGTTCTTTTGTTCTGAGCTTGATCACTGTTCGGGCCCTAATGGAAACACAGTAGAGTAGAAGAGTGTTCTTTTCTCAAAAGTAGAGTGTTTTATTTCATAGTCGAGCTAGTGTTTGTTACCCATTTGTAAACGGAGTTGAATGACATTCAATTTCTGGTCCTATGAACAAGAGTTGTTTTCTGGTAAGGAAAGTCACTATTATGCTCCCTTTGCCGTATATAGTGCAAATAGCACTCGTGTGTGTTCCCAGCAAGTACAGTGTATTGGACTGAAGAGAAGCTACTGTTCTTATCAGTTTCCTAAGCAGAGTTGAACTAGATATGGGCTGCATGTGTAGGAAGCACATTTCTTTTGTTCTGAGCAAGCTCACTGTTCTGGATCTTTGGGAAACACAGTGGAGTAGAAGAGTGCTCTTTTCTCAAAAGCAGATTCTCTTTCTTCTAAGGCATGCTTGTGTTTGTTTCCCATTCATAAAACGTGTTGAATCACATGCAGTTTCTGGTCCTACGAGCAAGAGTTGTTTTCTGGTAAGGAAAGTCACAATTGTAATCCAATTGCCATACACAGTGCAAATAGCACTTGTGTCTCTTCCCAGCAAGTACAGTGTATTGGACTGAAGTGAAGCTACTGTTCTTGTCAGTTTCCAAAGCAAAGTTGATCTGTATATGGCCCGTGTGTATAGGAACCACATTTCTTTTTTTCTCATCAAGCTCACTGTTCTGGCGCTATAGGAAACACAGTAGAGTAGAAGAGAGCTCTTTTCTCAAAGGCAGAGTGTATTTCTTATAAGGCAAGCTAGTCTTGTTTTCCCCTTCATAAACGGAGTTGAATCACATACATTTTCTGGTCCTATGAGTAAGACTTGTTATCTGGAAAGGAAAGTCACTATTGCGCTCCCATTGCCATACACATTGCAAATAGCACTCTTGTCTGTTCCCAGGATGTACAGTGTATTGATCAGAAGAGAAGCTACTGTTCTTTTCAGAATCCTAAGCAGAGTTGAACTAGATATGGCCCAAGTGTGTAGGAAGCACAGTTCTTTTGTTCTGAACAATCTCACTGTTCTGGCTCTATAGGAAACACAGTAGAGAAGAAAAGTGCACTTTTCTCAAAAGCAGACTCTTTTACTTGTAAAGCGAGCTAGTGTTTTTTTTCCATTCATAAACGGAGTTGAATCACATGCAGTTTTTGGTCATACGAGCAAGAGTTCTTTTCTGTTAAGGAAAATGACTATTGGTCTCCCATTGCCATACACAGTGCAAATAGCACTCGAGCCTGTTCCCAGCAAGTACAGTGTATTGGAATGAAGAGAACTACAGTTCTTGTCAGTTTACTAAACAGAGTTGAACTAGATATGGCTCTGTGTAGGAAGCACAGTTCTTTTGTTCTGAGCAAGCTCACTCTTCTGGCCCTTTAGGAAACACAGTAGAGTAGAAGAGTGCTCTTTTCTCAAAAGCAGCGTGTGTTCTTGTAAGGCGAGCTAATGTTTGTTTCCCATTCATAAATGGAGTTGAATCACATGCACTTTCTGGTCCTACGACCAAGAGTTGTTTTCGGCTAAGGAAAGTCACTGTTATGCACCCATTGCCATATACAGTGCAAATAGTGATCGCGTATGTTCCCAAGAAGTACATTGTATTGAACTGAAGACAAGCGACTGTTCTTGTTAGTTTCTTAAGCAGAGTTGAACAGATATGGTCCGTGTGTGTAGGAAGCACAGTTCTTTTGTTCTGAGCAAGCTAACTGTTCTGGCCCTACAGAATCACACTAGTATAGAACAGTGGTCTTTTTTGTAAAGTAGAGTGGAAGAGTGCTGTTTTCTTAAAATCAGAGTGTGTTTCTTGTAAGGCAAGCTAGTGTTTGTTTCCTATTCATGAATGGAGTTGAATCACATGCAGTTTCTGGTCCTTGAGCAAGAGTTGTTTTTTGGAAAGAAAAGTCATTATTGTGTTCCCCTTGCCATACACAGTACAAATAGCAATATTGTCTGTTCCCAGCAAGTACAGTGTATTGGCCTGAAGAGAAGCTACTGTTCTTATTAGTTTCCTAAGCAAAGTTGAACTAGATATTAACCGTGTTTGTATGAAGCACAGTTTTTTGTTCTCAGCAAGCTCACTTTTCTGGCCCTATAGGAAACACAGTAGAGTAGAAAAGTTCTCTTTTCTCAAAAGCAGATGGTGTTTCTTGTAAGGAGAGCTATTGTTTGTTTCCCATTCATAAACAGAGTTGAATCACATGCTGTTTCTGGTCCTGTGAGCAATAGCTGTTTCCTGGTAAGGAAAGTCACTATTGCGATCACATTGCCATACACATTGCTAATAGCACTCGCGTCTTTTACCAGCAAGTTCAGTGTATTGGTCTGAATAGAAGCTACTGATCTTGTTAGTTTCCTTAGCAGAGTTGAACTAGATATTACCAGTGTTAATAGGAATCACAGTTCTTTTGTTCTCAGCAAGCTCACTTTTCTGGCCCTATAAGAAACACAGTAGAGTGGAAGAGTGCTATTTTCTCAAAAGCAGAGTGTGTTTCTTGTAAGGCGAGCTAGTGTTTCTTTCCCACTTATAAACGGAGTAGAATCACATGAAGTTCCTGGTCCTATGAGCAAAAGATGTTTTTTGGTATGCAAAGTCACTATTATGCTCCCATTGCCATACACAGTGCAAATAGCAATCGCACTTGTTCCCAGCAAGTAAGTGTATTTGCCTAAAGTGAAGATACTGTTTTTGTTAGTTTCCTAAGCAGAGTTGAACTAGATATGGGCCGTTTGTTTAGGAACCACAGTTCTTTTGTTCTGAGCAAGCTCACACTTCTGTCCCTATAGAAAATAGAGTAGAGTACAAGAGTGATGTTTTCTCAAAAGTAGAGGGTGTTTCTTGTAAGGCGAGCTATTGTTTGTTTCCTATTCATAAACAAAGGTGAATCACATGCAGTTTCTGGTCCTATGAGCAAGAGTTTTTTTCTGGGAAGGAAAGTCACTATTGCGCTCCCATTGCCAAAAAAAGTGCACATAGCACTCGCGTCTGTTCCCAGCAAGTACAGTGTATTGGACTGAAGAGAAGCTACTGTTCTTGTCAGTTTCCTAAGCAGAGTTGAATTAGATATGGGCATTGTGTGTAGGAAGCACAGTTCTTGTGTTCTGAGCAAGCTCAATCTTTTGGCCCTATAGGAACACAGTAGAGTAGAAGAGTGCTCTTTTCTCAAAAGCAGATTATGTTTCTTGTAAGGTGAGCAAGTGTTTGATTCCCATTCATACAGGGATATGAATCACATGCAGTTTCTTTTCCTACAAGAAAGAGTTGTTTTCTGGTAAGAAAAGTCACTATTGTGCTCCTATTGCCATACACAGTGCAAAGAACAATCGTGCTTGTTCTCAGCAAGTAAAGTGTATTGGCCTGAAGAGAAGCTACTGTCTTGTTAGTTTCCTGAGTAGAGTTGAGCTAGATATGGCCCGGGTTTGTAGGAAGCACAGTTCTTTTTTTCTGAACAAAATCACTGTTCAGTCCCTATGGAAACAGTGTACAGAAGAAGAGTGCTCTTTTCTCAACAGCAGAGTAGGTTTCTTGTATTCGAGCTAGTGTTTGTTACTCATTCATAAACGGAGTTGAATCACATGCAGTTTCTAGTCCTATGCGCAAGAGTTGTTTTCTGGTAAGGAAAGTCACTCTTGGGCTCCCATTTCCATACACCGTGGAAATAGCACTCGTGTCTGTTACCAGCAAGTACAGTGTATTGGAATGAAGAAAACTACAGTTCTTGTCAGTTTCCTAAGCAGAGTTGAACTAGATATGGCTCGTGTGTGTAGGAAGCACAGTTCTTTTGTTCTGAGCATGCTCACTCTTCTGGCCCTGTATGAAACACAGTAGAGTAGATGAGTGCTCTTTTCTCAAAAGAAGAGTGTGTTTCTTGTAAGGTGAGCTAATGTTTGTTTCCCATTCATAAACAGAGTTGAGTCACATGCAGTTTCTGATCCTATGAGCAAGAGTTGTTTTCTGGTAAGGAAAGTCACTGTAATATCCCCTTTGCATATACAGTGCAAATTGAAACTCTAGTCTGTTCCCAGCAAGTACAGTGTATTGGACTGAAGAGAAGCTACTGTTCTTGTCAGTTTCAAAAGCAGAGTTAAACTAGATATGGCCCGTGTGTGCAGGACATACATTTCTTTTGTTCTGAGCAAGCTCACAGTTCGGTTCCTATAGGAAACACAGTAGAGTAGAAGAGTGCTCTTTTCTCAAAAGCAGAGTGTATTTCCTGTAAGGCGAGATAGTGTTTGTTTTTAATTCATAAACTGAGTTGAATAACTTACAGTTTCTTGTTTCATGAGCAAGAGCTGTTTTCTCGTAAGGAAAGTCACTATTGCGCTTCCATTGCCATACACAGTGCAAATAGCACTCACGTCTGTTCCCAGTAAGTGCAGTGTTTTCACTCAAGTGAAGCTATTGTTCTTTTCAGTTACCTAAGCAGAGTTGACCTAGATCTGGCCCCTGTGTGTTGGAAGTACATTCTTCTCTTCTGACCAAGCTAACTGTTCTGGCCCTAGAGGAAACTCAGTAGAGTAGAAGAGTGCTCTTTTTTCAAAAGCAGAGTGTGTTTCTTGTAAGATGAGCTAGTGTTTGTTTTTCATTTATAAACGGAGTTGAATCACATGCAGTGTCTGGTCCTAGGAGCAAGAGTATTATTCTCGTAAGGAAAGTCACTTTTTGTGCTCCCATTGCGTTACACAGTGCAAATAGCACTCACGTCTGTTCCCAGCAAGTGCAGTGTTTTCACTCAAAAGAAGCTATTGTTCTTTTCAGTTTCCTAAGCAGAGTTGACCTAGATCTGGCCCCTGTGTTTTGGAAGTACATTCTTCTCTTCTGAGTAAGCTCACTGTTCTGGAACTGTAGGAAACAAGGTTGAGAAGAAGAGTGCTCTTTGTTCAAAAGCAGAGTGTGAATCTTGTAAGGTGAACTAGTGTTTGTTTCCCGTTCATAAAAGTAGTTGAATCACATGCAGTTTCTGGTCCTATGAGCAAGAGTATTTTTCTGGTAAGGAAAGTCACTATTGTGCTCCCAGAGCCATACCAGTGCAAATATCCCTTGTCTCTGTTCCCAGCAAGTACAGTGTATTGGACTGAAGAGAAGCTACTGTTCTTGTCAAATTCCTAAGCAGAGTTGAACTAGATATGGCCCGTGTATGTAGGAAACACAGTTCTTTTGTTTTGAGCAAGCTCAGTGTTGTGGCCTGTAGGAAACACAGTAGAGTAAAAGAGTGCTCTTTTCACAAAAGCAGAGTGTGTTTCTTGTAAGGCGAGCTAGTGTTATTTTCCCATTCAAAAACGGAGTTGATTGACATGCAGTTTCTGGTCCTACAAGCAAGAGTTGTTTTGTGGTAAAGAAAGTCACTATTGCGCTCCCATTGCCATACACAGTGCAAATAGCACTCGCGTCTGTTCCCAGCAATTATAGTGTATTGGACTGAAGAGAAGCTCCTGTTCTTGTCAGTTTCCTAAGCAGAGTTGAAGTAGATATGGCCATTGTGTGTAGGAAGTACAGTTCTTTGTTCTGAGCAAGCTCATTCTCTGGCCCTATAGAAAATTCAGTAGAGTAGAAGAGTCCTCTTTTTTCAAAAGCAGAGTGTGTTTCTTGTAAGGCAAGCTAGTGTTTGTGTTCCATTTATAAACGGAGTTGAATCACACGCAGTGTCTGGTCCTATGAGCAAGAGATTTTTTCTGGTATGGAAAGTCACTATTGTGCTCCCAGAGCCAAACCAGTGCAAATATCCCTCGTCTCTGTTCCCAGCAAGAACACTGTATTGGACTGAAGAGAAGCTACTGTTCTTGTTAGATTCCTAAGCAGAGTTGAACTAGATATGGCCCGTGTGTGTAGGAAGCTCATTTCTTTTGTTCTTATTAAGCACACTTTTCTTGCCCTACAGGAAACACAGTAGTGTAGAAGAGTGCTCTTTTCTCAAAAGCAGAGTGTGTTTCTTGTAAGTCGAGCTAGTGTTAGTTTAACATTCATAACCAGAGTTGTATCACATGCAGTTTCTGGTCCTATGAGCAAAAGCTGTTTTCTGGTAAGGAAAGTCACTATTGTGCTCCCATTGCCAAACACAGTACAAGGAGCACTCGCGTCTGTTCCCAGCAAGTACAGTGTATTGGACTGAAGAGAAGCTACTGTTCTTGTCAATTTCCTAAGTAGAGTTGGACTAGATATGGCCCGTGTTTGTACGAAGCACAGTTCTTTTGATCTGAGCATGCTCATTTTTCTTGTCCTATAGGAAACACAGTAGAGTAGAAGAGTGCTCTTTTCTCAAAAGCAGAGTGTGTTTCTTGTAAGGTGAGCTAGTGTTTCTTTCCCATTCATAAATATAGTTGAATTACATGCAGTTTCTGGTCCTACAAGCAAGAGTGGTTTTGTGGTAAAGAAAGTCACTATTGTGCTCCCATTGCCATACACAGTGCAAATAGCACTGGCGTCGTGTTCCCAGCACGTAAAGTGTATTAGACTGAAAGGAAGCTACTGTTCTTGTCAGATTCCTAATCAGAGTTGAACTAGATATGGCCATTGTGTGTCAGAAGCACAGTTCTTTTGTTCTGAGCAAGCTCACTGTTTTGGCCCCATAGGAAACACAATAGAGTAGAGGATTGCTCTTTTCTCAAAAGCAGAGTGTGTTTCTTGTAAGGCGAGCTAACATTTGTTTACAATTCATAAACAGAGTTAAATCACATGCTGTTTCCTATGAGCAAGACTTGTTTTCTTGTAAGGATAGTCATTTTTGCACTCCCATTGCCTTACACAGTACAAAGAGTACTGGTGTGTGTCGCAGCAAGTTTATTGTATTGGAATGAAGAGAAGCTACTGTTCTTGTCAATTTCCTAAGAAGTGTTGAAGTAGATATTGCTAGTGTGTGTAGGAAGCACAGTTCTTTTGTTTTGATGAAGCTCACTGTTCTGGCCCCATAGGAAACACAGTGGAATAGAAGAGTGCTCTTTTCTCCAAAGCAATGTGTGTTTCTTTTCAGGCGACCTAATGTTTGTTTCCCATTCATAAACAGAGTTGAATCACATGCAGTTTCTGGTCCTGTGAGCAAGAGTTGTTTTCTGGTAAGGAAAGTCATTATTACGCTCCCATTGCCATACACAGTGCAAATAGCACTCGCATCTCTTCCCTTCAAGTACAGTGTATTGGACTGAAGAGAAGCTACTGATCTTGTAAGTTTCCAAAGCAGACTTGAACTAGGTATGGCCAGTGTGTCTAGGAACCACAGTTCTTTTGTTCTGAGCAAGCTCACTGTTTTGGCCCCATAGGAAACACAGTGGAGTAGAAGATTGCTCTTTTCTCAAAAGCAAAGTGTGTTTCTTGTAAGGCGAGCTAACGTTTGTTTACAATTCATAAACAGAGTTAAATCACATGCTGTTTCCTATGAGCAAGACTTGTTTTCTGGTAAGGATAGTCATTTTTGCACTCCCATTGCCTTACACAGTACAAAGAGTACTGGTGTGTGTCGCAGCAAGTTTATTGTATTTTAAATGAAGAGAAGCTACTGTTCTTGTCAGTTTCCTAAGAAGTGTTGAAGTAGATATGGCTAGTGTGTGTAGGAAGCACAGTTCTTTTGTTTTGATGAAGCTCACTGTTCTGGCCCCATAGGAAACACAGTGGAATAGAAGAGTGCTCTTTTCTCCAAAGCAATGTGTGTTTCTTTTCAGGCGACCTAATGTTTGTTTCCCATTCATAAACAGAGTTGAATCACATGCAGTGTCTGGTCCTATGAGCAAGAGTTGATTTCTGGTAAGAAAGTCACTATTGTGCTCCCATTGCCATACACGGTGCAAATACAACGTGTGTCTGTTCCCAGCAATTACAGTGTATTAGACTGAAGAGAACCTACTGTTCTTGTCAGATTCTAAAACAGAGTTGAAATAGTTATGGCCATTGTGTGTAGGAAGCACAGTTCTTTTGTTCTCAGGAAGCACACTGTACTGGCACAAATGGAAAAAACAACAGAGTAGAAGAGAGCTCTTTTTTCAAAAGCAGACTGCATTTCTTGAAAGGCAAGCTAGTGTTTGTTTCCCATTCATAAAAGGAGTTGAATCACATGCAGTTTCTGGTCCTACAAGCAAGAGTAGTTTTCTCGTAAAGAAAGTCTATATTGCACTCCCATTGCAATACACAGTGCAAATAGCACTCGCAACTGTTCCCAGCAAGTAGAGTGTATTGGACTGAAGAGAAGCTACTGTTTTTGTCAGTTTTCTAAAGAGATAACATAGATATGGCCCGTGTGTTTAGGAAGCATAGTTCTTTTGTTTTGAGAAAGTTCACTGTTATGGCCCTATAGGAAACACAGTAGAGTAGAATAGTCCTCTTTTTTAAAAAGCAGAGTATATTTCTTGTAAGGCGAACTAGTGTTTGTTTCCCATTCATGCACGGAGATGAATCACATGCAGTTTCTACTCCTATGAGCAAGAATTGTTTTCTGTATGGAGGGTCAGTGTTGCGCTCCCATTTCCATACACAGTGCTAATAGCACTCGCATCTTTTCCCATCAATTTCAGTGTATTTGACTGAACAGAAGCTACTGTTCTTGTCATTTTCCTAAGCAGAGTTGAACTAGAGATGGCCTGTGTGTGTAGGAAGCACAGTTCTTTTGTTCTGAGCAAGCTCACTGTTCTGGCCCTATAGGAAACACAGAACAGGAGAAGTGTGCTCTTTTCTCAAAAGCAGATTGTGTTTCTTGTAAGTCGAGCTAGTGTTTGTTTCCCACTCATAAACACAGTTGAATCACATGCAGTTTCTGGTCCTATAAGGAGGAGTTGTTTTCTGGTAAGGAAAGTCACTATTGCACTCCCATTGCCATATACAGTGCAAATAGCACTGGCGTCTGTTCCCAGCTAGTGCAGTGTATTGGACTGAAGTGAAGCTACTGTTCTTGTCAGTTTCCTGTGAGAGTTGAGCTAGATATGACCCGTGTGTGTAGGAAGCACAGTCCTTTTTTTCTGAGCAAGCTCACTATTTTTGCCCCATAGAAAGGAAACACAGTAGTGTAGAAGAGTGCTCTTTTCTCAAAAGCAGAGTGTGTTTCTTATAAGGTGAGCTAGTTTTTGTTTCCCATTCATAAACAGAGTTGAATCACATGCAGTTTCTGGTCCTAGGTGCAAGAGTTGTTTTCTGGTAATGAAAGTCACTATTGCGCTCCTATTTACATACACAGTGCAAATAGCACTCACATCTGTTCCCAGCAAGTACAGTATATTGGATTGAAGTGAAGCTACTGTTCTTGTCATTTTCCTGAGAGAGTTGAACTAGATATGGCTTGTGAGTGTAGGAAACACAGTTCAATTGTTCTCAGCAAACTCACTGTTCTGGCACTATAGGAAACACAGTAGAGTAGAAGAGTGCTCTTTCTCAAAAGCAGAGTGTGTTTCTTGTAAGTCGAGCTTGTGTTTGTTTCACATTCATAAACAGATTTGAATCACATGATGTCTGGTCCTATGAGCAAGAGTTGTTTCCTGGTAAGGAAGGTCACTATTGTGTTCATATTGTCATATATAGTGCTAATAGCACTCGCGTCTGTTCCCAGCAAATATAGTGTATTGGACTGAAGTGAACCTACCGTTGTACTCAGTTTCCTAAGCAGATTTAACAAGATATGGCCCGTTTTTGTCGGAAGCACAGTTCTTTTGTTCTGAGCAAGGTCACTCTTCTGGCCCTCTAGGAAACACAGAAGCATAGAAGAATGCTCTTTTCTCTAAAGCAGAGTGTGTTTCTTGTAAGGCAAGCTAGTGTTTGGTTCCCATTCATAAACGAGTTGAATCACATACAGTTCCTGGTCCGACGAGCAAGAGTTTTTTTCTGGTAAGGAAAGTCACTATTGTACTCCCATTGCCAAACACAGTGGAAATAGCACTCGCGTCTGTTCCCAGCAAGCACAGTGTATTGGACTGAAGAGAAGCTACTGGTCTTGTCAGTTTCCTAAGCAGAGTTGAACTAGATATAACCCGTGTGTGTAGGAAGCACAGTTCCTCTGTGGTGAGGAAGCTCACTGTTCTGGCGATATGGGAAACACATTATAGTAGATTAGTACTCTTTTCTCAAAAGCAGAGTGTGTTTCTTGTAAAGGTGAGGTAGTGTTTCTTTCCCATTCATAAACGGAGTTGAATCACATGCAGTTTCTGTTTCTATGAGCAAGAGTTGTTTTCTGGTAAGGAAAGTCACTATTGTGTTCCTATTGCCATACACAGTGCAAATTGCACTCACGTCTGTTCCCAGCAAGTACAGTGTATTGGACTGAAGTGAATCTACTGTTCTTGTCAGTTTCCTCAGCAGAATTGAACTAGATATGGCTCCTGTGTATAGGAATCACAGTTCTTTTGTTCTGAGCAAGCTCACTGTTCTGGCCGAATAGGACACAATGTAGAGTAGAAGAGTACTATTCTCTAAAGCAGAGTGTGTTTCTTGTAAGGCAGGCTAGTGTTTGCTTCCGCTTCACAAACGGAGTTTAATCACGTGCAGTTTCAGGTCCTACGAGCATGAGTTGTTATCTGGTAGAAATGTCACTATTGCGCTCCGATTGCCATACACAGTGCACATAGCACTCCTGTCTGTTCCCAGCAAGTACAGAGTATTGGAATGAAGAGAAGCTACTGTTCTTGTCAGTTTCCTGAGCAGATTTCAACTAGATGTGACCTTTGTGTTTAGGAAGCACAGTTTTTTTGTTCTCAGCAAGCTCAGTTTTCTGGACTTATAGAAAAAAACAGTAGAGTAGAAGAGTGCTCTTTTCTCAAAAGCAGAGTATGGTTCTTGTAAGGCAAGCTAGTGTTTGTTTCTCAAACATAAACGTATTTGAATCACATTCTTTTTCTGGTCCTAGGAGCAAGAGTTGTTTTTTGATAAGGAAATTCACTGTTGTGCTCCCACTGCCATTCACAGTGCAAATATCTATCACAACTGTTACAAAAGTACAGTATATTGGACTGAAGAGAAGCTACTCTTCTTGTCAGTTTTCTAAGCAGAGTTGAACTAGTTATGGACCGTGTGTGTAGAAAGCACAGTTTTTTGTTATGAGCAAGCTAACTGTTCTGGCACTATAGGAAACACAGTAGAGTAAAAGAGTGCTCTTTTCTAAAAAGCACAGTGTGATTCCTGTAAGACGAGCTAGTGTTTGCTTTCCATTCATAAACAGATTTTAATCACATGCAGTTTCTGATACTATGAGCATGAGTTGTTTTCTGGAAGAAAAGTCACTATTGTGTTCTCATTGCCATACACAGTGCAAATAGCAATCGCGTCTGTTCCCACTTAGTTCAGTGTATTGGACTGAAGAGAATCTACTTTTCTTGTCAGTTTCCTAAGCAGAGTTGAACTAGATATGGCATGTTTGTGTAGGAAGCACAGTTCTTTTGTTCTGAGCAAGTTCACTATTCTTGCCCTATAGGAAACACAGTAGTGAAGAAGAGTGCTCTTTTCTAAATAGCAGAGTGTGTTTCTTATATGGCGAGCTAGTGTTTGTTTCCCATTCATAAACGGAGTTGAATCACATGCAGTTTCTGGTCCTATTAGCAAGAGTTGTTTTTTTTAAGGATGGTGACTTTTACGCTTCCATTGCCATATACAGTGCAAAATGCACTAGCGTGTGTTCCCAGCAAGTACTGTGTATTGGACTCAAAAGAAGCTACAGTTCTTCTCAGTTTCCTAAGCAGAGTAGAACTATATATGTCATGTGTGTGTATTAACACACTTCTTTTTTTCTGAGCAAGCTCACTGTTCTGGCCCTATAGGAAACACAGTAGAGTAGACATGTGCTCTTATCTCAAAAGCAGAGTGTGTTTCTTGTAAGTTGATCTAGTGTTTGTTTCTCATTCATAAACAGAGTTGAATAACAGGAAGTTTTAGGTCCTATGAGCAAGAGTTGTTTACTGGTAAGGAAAGTCAATATTGTGCTACCATTGCAATACAGAGTGGATATAGCACTCATGTCCTTTCCCAGCAAGTACAGTGTATTGCACTGATGAGAAGCTGCAGTTCTTGTCAGTTTCCTAAGCAGAGTTGAACTAGATATGGCCCGTGTGTGTCAGAAGCACAGTTCTTTGTACTGAGCAAGCTCACTCTTCTGGCCCTCTAGAAAATGCAATAGAAAAGAATGCTCTTTTCTCAAAAGTAGAGTGTATTTCCTGTAAGGCGAGCTAGTATTTATTTCCCATTCATAAACGGAGTTGAATCACATGAAGTTTCTGGTCCTATGAGAAAGAGTTGTTTTCTGGTAAGGAAAGTAACTATTGTACTCCCATTGCAGTACACAGTGCAAATAGCACTCGTGTCTGTTCCCAGCAAGTACAGTGTATTTGCCTGAAGAGAAGCTACTGTTTTTGTCCGTTTCCAAAGAAAGTTGAACTAGATATGGCCAATGTGTGTAGGAAGTACAGTTCTTTTTTTCTGAGTAAGCTAACGGTTCTGGCCTTTAGGAAACACAGTAGAGTAGAATAGTGGTCTTTTCTCAATAGCAGAGTGTTTTTCCTGTAAGACCAGCTACTGTTTGTTTCCCAATCATAAAGGGAGTTCAATCACATGCCGTTTCTGGTCCTAGGAGCAAGAGATGTTTTCTGTTAAGGAAAGTCACTATTGTGTTCCTATTGCCGTACACAGTACAAATAGCACTCGCATTTGTTCCAAGCAAGTACAGTGTATTGGACTGAAAAGAAGCTACTGTTCTTGTCAGTTTCCTAAGTAGAGTTGAACTATATATGTCCTGTGTGTGTAGGAAGCACAGTTCTGTTCTTCTGAGCAAGCTCACACTTCTGGCCCTATAGCCAACACAGTAGAGTAGAAGAGTTCTCTTTTCTTAAAAGCAGAGTGTGTTTCTTGTAAGGCGA